>NC_064816.1:1050160-1050513 GCF_023721935.1 Panthera uncia | reverse complement strand
CCCCCTCCACTCCCCTCCCCTCCCCCATCCCTCCTCCACCCGCCCCGCCTTCCTCTCCCCCTCCCCTCCCAGCTCCCTGCTCACCCCTCCCCTTTCCTCCCTCTCCCCTCCGGGCTCCCCGCCCCTCCCCTCCCGTCTCCTCCCCTCCCGTCTCCTCCCCTCCCGTCTCCTCCCCTCCCGGCTCCCCGCCCTCCCCTCCCCCTCCCCTCCGGACTCCCCGCCCTCCTCCCGCCCGCCCCGCCCCGCCCCGCGGCCGCCGCACCGACAAGATGGCGGCGGGTGGGAGCGGCGGGCGCGCGTCGTGCCCGCCGGGGGTCGGCCCGGGTGCGGGGGGCGGCCCCGGGCCCAGCGCC
>NC_064816.1:1034474-1049760 GCF_023721935.1 Panthera uncia | reverse complement strand
CCCCCCGCTCCGGGACCGGGCCCGGGACCCGGGTCGGGGCCGGGCGCGCAGGCCGCGGCGGGCGGGGAGCGGGCGGCCGAGGAGCCGGGGGCGGCGGCGCTGCTGCGCGAGCCCGTCTACAACTGGCAGGCCACCAAGCCCACGCTGAAGGAGCGCTTCGCCTTCCTCTTCAACAACGAGGTGCTCTGCGACGTGCACTTCCTGGTGGGCAAGGGGCTCGGCGCGCAGCGCATCCCCGCGCACAGGTGGGCCCCGCCGTCCTCGGGCCCCGGGCCCCGCCGCCCCCCCGGCCCCCCCACCCCCGGGCCCCCGCCACCCCAGGACCCAACCGCTCCAGGGACCGACCGTCCTCCGGACCCTCCTGCGCCCTGCCACCCCCCAGGTCCCCTGGGACCCGCGTTGCCAGAGCCCCGTGACCCTGCCGGGCCCCCATCTACCCTTCAGCCCTCTGATGCTAGCTGCACCCTGGCCCTGGGACCCCCCCCCCCCCCACCTCTCCACTCCCAGCAGAGGCTCCTGGCTTTAGGATGCCGGACCCTGCCACCCAGGCCAGGATCTCCAGGCACGGCCACCCAGCCACCCCCACCAGCTCCGGCCACCTCTAGGCCCCTCGGTCCTGCCCCAGTGACCTCCTGCGGCTAATGTCCCGTGCTTCCCCTGTGGTGACCCCCAGGCCCCCGCCAGACTCCTGCCTCCTGAACCCACAGAAGCCCCTCAGTGACACCCCAGTCCCCCGGCCTCTCTGAAAAAGGGGACATTGTTGACCTGTGCTTCCAGCCAGTCTCCAGGACCCAGCCCCCAGACCCCCGGGCAGGGCGGGGCTGAAGTCAGACTCGCAGTCCACTGCCGGTGTTCCTGACTCTGCTCCCCAGGGACGGGGGCTCGCTGATGGGGGAGGGGGTGTGTGTGACATCAGAGGAGGGGGGCCGGGGGCGTTTCTTGTACTCGCCTGGAGTGTTCCCCAGCCTGCTGCGAGGGGTTCTCCCTGCCTTTCTGGCCTGTGGCCTTTATTTAACCTGTGCCTTCGAGATTTTTCTTTCCGGCTTTTTCCTGGTTATTTATGTACAACTGGATCTAGATTCCTGTCTGCAGAACGTTCCAGGCCTGTGGTTGGGTCCCCAGGACCTCCCGTGGCTCCTCCCTCCCCTGTGTGCGAGCAGCTCTCCCCAGAGTCGCCGACATGGGCCTCACCCCCACCCAAGCTGGAGTAGGGGCCCGGTCTGTGGGCTGCCCGTGAGCCCCCACCCCCTCCCCCCGCCCCCAGGCGTCCCCGAGGCCCGTCATGCTCCTACATACTGGTCAGCCAGGCCTGGTCTCCTTCACCACCTTCGGGGAGCAGAATAAGTAAGGCGAGGCTGCACGAGCTCCCACCTGCCTGACCCAAGCCCTTTGGGGACCGGGTCAGGTGGATGTGGCTGGAAACCCCACGGGCAGGTGGGGGGGCAACCTCAGGGGGAGCCAGGGGCCCCCAGGCACCAGTGACCTTAGCGCCTGCCCTCGGCCCGTCCTCCTGTCCTGGACTGAGCGTCCTGAAGTAGGGCTGAGGCAGTGGGCGTGGGGCCCCCAGAGGCGTGAAGGGTGTGGCCCCGCAGGGGCTCCCGAGAAGTGGGAGGGCAGCCAGTGTCCCAGGCCTGGAGCGGGGGGTGTGGTAGGAAATGGGCGGAGAGTAAGGTCAGCTGGGCGTGGTCTCTAGTGAGACTTAATGAGAACCGGAGACCCGGGGTCTGGGGGGTGGTGACGGGAATCGGTACCTGAGCCGCTGTGCTGAGCAGGGCGAGGGGAGGGGCCGTCTGGAGTCCAGGCGGGCACTCGGGAGCCGCAGCAGGGGCAGGGGCACCGTGGGCCTGAGTGACCGCATCCGCTTTGAAGGGTGGACCGGCTGGGGGTGGAGGCCGCAGGCGCTTGGCGGGAGGGTAGAAATGGGAGGCAGAGGGTTCGGCTTCCCTTGGGAGGAGGTGCCTCTCCCTGGTGCGGTGGGGGGCCGCGGCTGTGGCCCCCCAGACCCTGGCTCCAGCATCCCAGAGAAGGGCAGGTGTGGCAGGGATGTACGTGGAGGGCTGATGCACTTGGCAGAGAGCTGGCCAGAGGCCACATGTGGGTCTGGGGTCTGTGGCTCGCAGGGGTTGAGTGATGCGGGGGGTGGGGGGGGGGGGGGGGGGGGGGGGGGATGGTGGCCTAGGGGTGCCGTGTGGATGGGGGAGGAGGGGTGGTGCTGAGGAAGGGCTGCAGGGAGCCACCCTGAAAGGGCTCTGGGCACGGAGGGTACGTGCCTACATGCTGACCTTTGCCCCCACACCCGCCCGCCCCCTGGGCCTGTGGCTCTTCCCCCCTCCCCCCCCCTCCCCCCGCCCTGCCAGCGGCCTGGCTCCCTGGCTCACCTTGCTGGTCCCTGCAGGTGTCATTCGTCACCTGGGCTCCGCAGACTCCCTGGCCGTGTGTTTGACGTCCAGAGGGGGTCTGGGTCAGGCCGATGGCATTTGTCCCCATTGTCCTGGCGGTAATGCCCCGCGGTTTGGTCGTCACCGTAGAAGGTTCTGCCTTTGGGTTGTTACTTCCTACACGTTGGTGACGTTTTCCCTGCAGCGACCAGGTGGGTGCTGCCCACGGGTGACCCTGGGCTTCCTGTGCCTCAGTTTCCCCACCGGTGAACTGGGATTGACCGCTCAGATGCCTCCATCCCAGGACCTCTGGGAGGATCGACTCAGTGACCCAAGCAAGTGCTTATGACAGTGGTCCAGGGCGAGCTTCAGTAGAGGCGGGGACGTAATCCGGAGCTTGAAAAGACGCGGGGGGCCGCTTGCCACGCCGCTCCTGGGGGCTGCACTCGGGACTTGCTTGTAAAGAAGTGAGTGGAAAGCGGACGAGGGTAACCTGACCGTGGAGAAACCCGGCAGACCCCCACCTTAGCCAGGGGTCAAGGTCACCTTCTGAGAGATGTTGAGTGGCTGCGGGGTCCCCTGATAGGATGGGACCAGAAGGGCCCCTCACCTCCAGGTGTAGGTGTGTCCCCGTCCTAGCCTGCGATACCTATGAGCGTGACCTTACGTGGAAAAAGTCTTTGTAGGTATGATTAAGTTAAGGGTCTGGGGATGAGCTCATCCTGGATTCTCGGGGGGGGGGGGGCTCTAAACCCAATAACAAGGGTCTTCCATAAGAGACCCAGAGGAGAAGCCACGTGATGACCATGGGGGGCAGGCACTGGAGGGACGAGGCCAAGGAATGCCTGGAGCCCCCCAGAGCTGGGAGAGGAAGGCAGGACCCTTCCCTGGAGCCCCCCAGAGGAGGAGGTCACACCTTGCCCTGGAGGGCTCCGAGCCTCCGGGCCTGGGAGAGGATGAACTCTTGTTTAGACTTGCCCAGCCCTGGGAAACCAGACTGACTGCGGGAAAACACCCCACAAACCCACATCGGGGACACACCGCGGGCCAGCTGGAGGCTCATCCTGGAGGCTCTCAAGGTCGTGAGAGCTGTCACAGCCTAGCAGAGCCCAAGGGGGTGACCGAATGCCACCTGGGGCCCTGGGTGGCGTCCCGGGGCAGGGAGAGGATGTGGTGGCACGGGAGCCGCGTCTGGGGTTCGGGCCACAAAGCGGCGTGGGGGAGGGGCTCTCACGGACCTCGAGAAAGGCGCCTCGGTGTGGCCCCGCCAGGGCCCGGGTGCGGGGAGCGGCACGGGCCAGGGCTCAGAGTGGCCGTGGGCTCTGGGCGCAGGCCGACCTGGGGCGGGGGACACGAGTGCTGAGCGGCCCTGGCCCCTCGTCCCGTCGCAAGGCTCTGGGCAGCCCTCAGCCTGCACTGCTTTTTCCGTCCCTTTTTCCTTCTAATCTGATGCCCGGCGCCTCCATCGCGGCTGCTGGCGGCTTGTGTGAGCAGGCGTTAGCTTCTCTCCTTCTCTGCTGCACCCCAAACCCCGGGAGCAGGCCGGGCACACGGGTGCTCGGTGACCCTGTGGCACCCCGGCCGGCCTGAATCAAGTGTCTGCGTTCTCTTGCTGGGCTGGCTCCGAGGAAACACTGAGTCTCTTCGGGGTGGGTGTTGGGTGGACCCACAAAACCAGCACCTGAGAGGTTGTTTGTGTTCTCTCTCTCAACATTTTATTTATTTTTGAGAAAGAGAGAGAGACACAGAACCCGAAGCAGGTTCCAGGCTCCGAGCCGTCAGCGCCGAGCCCGACGCGGGGCTCGACCCCACGAACCGTGAGATCGTGACCTGAGCCCAAGTCAGAGGCTCAGCCGACTGAGCCCCCCCAGGCGCCCCTCAGATGTCTTTATTCCTTCAGCCTGGAAAGTGCAGCACCGCGGAGAAGCCCGGCGGGTGGAACAGCCCATCTGGGGTTTCTCATTTCATTGGTGTGTTTGTGTTCTCCGTAGGACAGCACAGCTTCTGATGACTGTGGCTTTCTGTTTTGAGAACCGCCAGGACCCTTGTTCCCAATTTTCTTCTCTGTCGAGACTTTTTCAGCCGGTCTCACACGGTTACCCCTCCAGTACCGATCACCCTCCCGTCCCGCCCTCCCCCTTCCCTCAAACTGTCATTGAAACGTGGTGCTGGCAGAGGACATCCCTTTCCCCGCGGGACGGCCGCTCTAGCACAGCATCAGCAAGCGAAGGTAAATGGCCAGACAGCGGACGATTTCTTCAGGCCGCACGGTCCGTCCCACTTCCTGAATTCTGTCTTAGCAGCACGGAAGTGCTGTAGACAACGCGAGTGAATGATCATGGATGCGTTCCAATAAAACTTTATTTGCAAAAGCACGCGGTTGGCCAGTTTGCCGGCCCCCAGGCATCCCGTGGTCCCTTGTGACCTTTAGGGTCTGTTTGTCAAGTAAGTGCTCAAGGGATTTTTTGGGGGGGGGGGGGTTGGTCCCCCACCGATACCAGGCTGGGGAGAATGGGCAGGTTAGCACACAGATATCTGGGGGCACGGTCTTTCTCTATTTGTTTAGGGCATTTATGTTCTTAGGATAGCTTTGTAGCTTTCTTCATATAGTTTTCTTGCACATTTATTGCTGATTTTTGCTCCTGTATTGTTTTCCTCTGTTGTGAGTAATCTTTAAACAAATTTTTTTAAGTTTATTTATCTTTGAGAGAGAGACCTACACAGTGAGCAGCGGGGAGGCCAAGAGAGAGGGAGAGAGAATCCCAAGCAGGCTCTGCGACGTCAGCACGGAGCCCGATGTGGGGCTCGAACTCACAAACCGTGAGATCATGACCTGAGGTGAAACCAAGAGTTAGTTGGGCGCTCAACCCACTGAGCCACCCAGGCGCCCCGAATCTTTAATCTGATTTTAATTTCGATTTAAATAGCCCTGTGTGGGGGCCCCTGGGTGGCTCAGTCTTGGTGCAGCGTCCCACTTCGGCTTGGGTCATGATCTCACGGTTTGTGGCTTCAGGCCCCGCATCGGGCTCTGTGCTGACGGCTCAGAGCCTGGACCCTGCTTCGGATTCTGTGTCTCCCTCTCCCTCTGCCCCTCCCCAACTTGTGCGTGCTCTCTCTCTCTTTCTCCATCTCTCTCAAAAATCAGTAAAATATAAAAAAGAAAAAAAAATTTAAATAGCCCTGCGTGGCCAGGAGCAACCACGTTGGGCAGTGCAGTCCTAGAATTTTCAGATTCGAAAACCATGTCGTGGGCAGATTATTTCTCTCCGTCCCTCCTATTTGTGCCGCTTAATGCTTTTCTTAGTGCATTTCTGGCCGCGGGGCATCGCCCCCTGACGGGGGTGGAAGCAAGCCACCTTTGCGCTCTGTGGGACAGCTTCGCTGAAGTTCCTCTCTGTTCCCTGCCTGCTGAGAGGTGTCCTGAGGTGTGGGTGCGGGGCGTTACTGGAGTCTGGTCTGTTTGACCTGACGGCTGTCTGTGCAGATGTGCAAGCCTTGGGCCCTGGCGGCCGCCACCCCCGAGGTCCCCCCGCCCCCACCCGGAAGGCCAGGCCTCCCCGTATTTAGCCCGTTGTCTGTGTCATCCACGGTATCCTTCGTTATTGCGTGCGAGCGGCCCCCGCACGCTCGAGCCCGTGTTGTTCAAGGTCAGCTACAGCTGTCTTCTTTTTATTGGCAAGTAATTCACGCGATTGCTGAATTCAGTGGTACGAACGGACCTCCGTCTGTCCCTTTGCCAGCCGGTGCGTGTATGGGCTCTGTCTGGTGTTTTCACTGTCGCGAATCATGCTGTGTGAACGCTGGTGTGCAAATCCGGTCCTGTGGTCTTGGGTCAGCACCTCGGAGCGGACTGTTGGGATTCTAGGGTAACTCAGGTGACCTTTTCAGAAAGTGCCGGACTGTTTTCCGACAAGGCCGCGGCATCTGCGCCCAGCCATGCTCGGGGGCGTCTCCGTTTTCTGGGAGAGTCTGCCTGCGGTCGCTGTCACTTCCGGCGTGATTGGGAGGGGTCCCCCGTGAAGCCGTCTGGGGACAGGCTTTGCCGTGGGGTGAGATCGTGTTCCTTACGTTCCTGAACGATGTGCCCACCCTTGCTCCTGATTTCGGTACCTCGCGGCCCTCCCGTTTCCAGTGGTTTCTCTGCACCCCCTGCCATCCCCATGCCCGATTTCACGAGGTGTCCTGTTCCCACCTTGGCTGTTCCCTTCTCTCCGTGGGTTTGGTTTACTCTCCATTTTCTGGACTCCTGATGCGGAAGCTCGCCTCGCGGATTCCTGGGCCCTTAATAGATGCGCGATGCGTCCTTCGAGCCGCGACCCTCAGGTCGGCCTGTCGCGCTGTGGTCTCCTTTGCAGCCAAGATCTTTCCTCGCTTCCTCGTGTTCCTTCTCGGACCCGTGGCTGCTCCCAGGTGGGTTCATTTGCAAGCATTTGGGGATCTCTCAGACTTCCTCTGGTTGTGGCTTGGTAATCGAACTCGGCTGTGTTTGGAGACCACGCTCTGGCCGACGCCGGCGCTGCCCGGCGCACCTGTTGGCCCCGAAGGACATCCCACGTGTGCAGGCAGGGTCCCCGGAAGGTCGGTTGGTTCCTGCTGGCGGCCGGGGGCGGCCGGGCTCCGGGGCCTGGGCTGTGTGCGGCCGTGGCCTCCGCTCCGGCTCCCGTCCCTGCCCCTGCCGCGTGTGTGCATATACAGCGGTGATGTGCGCCCTCCCCGGTGGCCGTGAGTGCTGTCCCCGAGGGACGCCGTGGGGCTGGGCAGACACCCCGTGTCTCCTCCGCTTTGCCCGCTGGCTGCCGGGCGGAGGGCTGAGGATCCGCCCCGGAAACGGTGGCTAGCTACTCCGTGTCCGCGGTGTGGCCGTTTTCTGCGCTTCGGGGGCTGGGGTCGGGGGGGGGGGGGGGGGGGGCTGGCGCCCCTTGTCCCTCCCGCGGCCCCTCACCCGCTCACTCGGTTCAGTCCCCACGGACCCCCGGCCGGTGCTCTGTCCTGCGGGTTCCCGTGCAGTGAGCACGGTGTCCCGTGGCTGCTCTCATCCCCAGCTCGGCCGCGAGCTCGCCGGGCGGGCGTCGCATCCGCGTTTCCCCGGCACGTTGGGAGCAGCTCTTTCCTTCTGGCCCCGCAAGATACTCCGAGCCCGTCGGGTACCCGCCCCCCCCCCAACCCCGGCCCTGGAATCCGCCGTTTCTCCAAGGAGCCTGGACCCTCTGTGGCTGTGGGATTTGGACACCAAGCTCCGGGGTCTGGGTGTCCCCTCGCTGCTGGGCCGTCCTTGATCGGAGCCCCGTGTTCGTTTCTGTGGTTTGATGCCCACCTCTGCATCTCAGACTCCTTGCCCGCTGGCGGGGACGCCCGGGGTGCGTGAGGTCTGTGCCCGTCCACCCCGTGTCGGGTGGCTCGGCCCTGACGCGCCGGGTACAGTCAGCAGCCTCTTCTGTGTTTGGATCCGTTTTCCAGCAGGAGATTGAGGTGCTTCTGGGAAGGCACCTTATCTAGGGACCGTGTGCGGGAGGACAGCGGGGCCTGGGGACCTGCCGCAGTGGCGTGACAGCCCAGGGCCTCCGAAGACGTGGGTGCGGCCGGAACCTACAGCTCGGGGGCGCGAGAGCCACACGGGGTCTCCTGCCCCAGCTCCGGGGCTAGGCGTCCGAGGTCACGGCGTCAGCAGGGCTGCGCTCCCTCCGGAGGCCCTGGAGGGCCCCCCCTGCCTCCTCCAGCTCCTGGGGTCCAGGCGTCCCCTCCAGTCTCTGCCTCTGTCCTCACGTGTCCTTTCCCCGTGTCCGTGTCCGTGTCCAAATTCCCCTGTTGCAGAGACACCAGCATGGGGTTAGGGCCACCCTCCATGCCCTCGCCCGAACCAGTCACATTCTACAAGGACTGTTCCCAAGCGAGGTCCCGTTCTGCCTTTCCGGGCGGACGGGATTTTTGGGGGACGCTGTTCGCCCCACTGCACTCGGGTTCCCGTCCGTCTCGGGTCTGGTCCTCGGATGGGATCCAGCCGCCGTGCCGCACTGTGGCCCAGACGAGGGCCGGAGACGCCGAGGGAGGGGGAGGGAGGGGCCGGGGGAAGGGGTGCTCTGCCCGTCAAGGGTGGGGGGCTGCTCAGCTTGGGGCAGGCAGAGGCTGGGGAGCAGGACGTGGGGGCTGGCTGCGCCCCGCCTGCAGATGTGTGCCGACCCGGAGGGCTCTGAGCCGGGGTGGCCGCTCGGAGCCCTGTGTTTGTCCCCACGTGGGCCCGGGAGTGGGTGGGTGTCCCGGGGACGGTGCCTGGGCCACGTGGGGTGGGCCCCGGAGGCTGTGCGTGGACAGCACAAAGCACAGGGCGGGCGGCGCCTCCTTGAGCTCGGCCGGCCACCGCGGAGGCCCCCCCCCACGTCGTGGTCCAGCTGGAGAGTCCCCGGCTGGCTTGGGGGGCCCCGAGTGGCCACACCGCACGCGACAGAGCCCGCAGGCCTCCTCGCGGCCACCGCCTCCCGAGGCTGCCCCGGGGACTCGGCCCCGCTCAGGTGCCCCTGCCAAGCCTTCCCTGACCCTCGCTCCTGTCGCAGCCTTGGGTTCTTCCTGCCCCACAGTCAGGCTGTCCCTGCACTTACTGTGTCTGCCCCACTGCAGGATGGCCGGGACCCTCGTGCCCACGACGTGAGCGCGGGATGTGCGTGCAGAGCGAGGGGGTGGACGGACGCGCGGACGGGGCTGCGGGGGCATGAGGCCATCCTGCCGTGGGGCCGATGACCTCACTCGTCCTCCCCAGTGTTACCACTGAACCTTCTGAGCAGCCTTGCTCCAGAGTGCGGCCTTCTAGAGCCATCTGCCGGCAGGACCTGCTGGGCCGGGGTCTGCGGGGGTGCTAGCCAGGGTCGCTCCCGCAGCATCTCCTATGGGGACCGCGTCCCCGCCCCCCCCGACAGCCCCCGGGCTCAGTGACGGGAGCAGTCAGGGCCGCGTGGAGGGTAACCTCGGTCTTCTCTGACACGCCAGGTTCGTGCTGGCCGTGGGCAGTGCCGTCTTCGACGCCATGTTCAACGGGGGGATGGCCACCACGTCCACGGAGATCGAGCTGCCCGACGTGGAGCCCGCCGCCTTCCTGGCCCTGCTCAAGTAAGACTTTCTAGATCTTTCACACTGTGGGGTGGGACGGACCAGCCTGACGTTCTAGAAAGTACACAGAGTTCGGGAAGAAGGTACAGAGACCCCCAGGGGCAGCACCTCCGGAGCCCCTGAAGATCTCCAGAATTGCCCCTGAAGTGAGGGGTGGGCTCTGGGGGCCCCCACCCCATTTTCACTTTCGCAGACTTCTCATCGAGATGTGATTCGCACACCGTACGGTTCACCCGTTTACAGTGTGCTGTTGAGCGCTCTGCGGGCATTCGCGGGGGTCGTGTGCCCCTCACCACTGCCTCATTCTACCTTCTCATCGCCCCAAAGAGCAGCCCCGTCCCCGTCGGCCGTCACCCCCTCCCCCGGCCCCCACGAGCCCCCTTCCCGTCCGTGGATGGGTCTGTTCTGGACGTTTCCCACACGCGGACTCACACCCCGCGTGGCCTCCCGTGTCGGGTTCCCTCCCTGAGCGTCGCATGTTGAGGCAACGTCGCGTTGCCGTGCGCATGAGTCCCCGTTTTCATCCTTTGGAGTCGACACGAGTTTTGGAGGAAGTAAGACGTTGCAAGAATGTTAAATGCCACCTCTAGCTTTTCCTTTTCTGAGCCTCAGAATTTCTCAAGTACTTGAAATAAACACGGTGGGTGCCCAGCGTGGGGGCCGCAGGCAGCTGGCAGCCAGAGGCCACAGGTGAGGCCTGGCCGCTGGCTCTCCCGAGCTTCCAGACTGTTCTCCTTGCTCAGCCGAGCACAATTCTCTTGCTTCCAGAAGCGCTGGGTGTGGATCACAGTGGGTAACTTTAAGGATTACCGCGAACAGTTAAAACATCTCTGTAAACGCAGTTTATTTTTTCTCTATTATCACGATAAAGAGGGCAGAGGTCGCAAGAGAGAGAGGAAGGGAGGGAGGGAAAGGGAAAAAAAGAAAGTTCCAGAAGAGCATAAAGGACAGAACAGACCTGCCTCCCATCTGCCGTGTCCGAGGCCATGTGCTTCCTGGCTGTGCCCCCCCAGCTGGTGTCCCTGCACCCCCCTGCCCCCTGGGGAGAACTTTGTTCTGGTTGGTTCCGTCTGTGGATGCCCCTTAGTCCTTGACGCTGACGTGGTTGGTCCCGTGCGCTGCCCCCAGCGTCTTCCCGGTGACGGAGTGCTTTTGGGGACAATCTCACGGCTGCGTCTCCGTGTAGCTTCTCAGACCGCTAAGGCCAGGGGCGGCCGACTGCCCGTTTGGGGCCAGACGGGCTCTGTCACCACCGCTCACACTGCCACGGTTCCCGGAAAAGCAGACACGGCCTGTTCGTAAGCTGTGGGTGGGGCTGCGTGCCGATAAAACTTTATTGACAAAAACAGGTGACAAAACCATAAGCTATCACTTCGTACCCACCAGGGCACCTAGTGTTAAAAAAACCAAAAGCCAGAAAAGCCAAAGGAAAGTAACAACAATTAGGAAGTGAAGACATCGGGGCCCTCGTGGCCTCCGCGGAAACTGTGCAGGCCCCTCACAAGGCGTAAACGTAGAGTCACCCTGTGACCCGGCTGTTCCACTCCCGGATGTCTCTGCGGGTAACCGGAAGCTGGGGCACGGACGGACGCTTGCACCCCGGTGTCACAGCAGCAGCGTCCGTGAAAGGTGGACACACAGTGTCTGCTGGCATGTAACAAACACGGGGTGTCCATTCACCCCCGGAGGATGACCCAGCCTCAGGGAGGAAGGACGTCCCGCCACCTGCCACCGCGTGGACGGACCCGGAGGTCGCTGTGCGCGGTGACAGGAGTCGGACACAGAAGGACGCGTCCCGCGCGACCCCACTCACAGGGGGTCCCCGGAGGAGTCCCGTCTACAGGGACAGAGAGCGGACGGTGGGAGCCAGGGGTGGGGAGTCCGTGCTTCGTGGGGGCAGGGTCTCAGTCTGGGGAGATGGAAGGTTCTGGAGGCGGATGGCGGGGGCGGGTGCAGGACAGTGTGAGTGTGCCCGATGCTGCTGAAGTGTATGCGTAGAAATGCTTATGATGGTTTAATTAAAGTATTTTTTTAAGTTTATTTAATCTCTACACCCCATGTGGGGCTCGAACTCACGACCCCAAGGTCAAGATTTGCGTGTTCTGACTGAGCCAGCCAGGCGCCCCTGTGTTGTATTTTATTGTAATGAATAGAAGAAAAGTGATAGCCGTGAGAACACACACACACACACACACCAGCAGGGGACAGGTTTAGATTGAAGTCTGGTGACATGCGGGTTCCGGCTACAATCTCCCTGCTCTGTCTCTCCCGCCGTCCCCCCCGACCTCCCCGGGCTTGAGTCAGTTTTGCTGGGCTGCCACCAAGAGGGTGGCCACTGTCATAACTGGTGTGTGAAAGGCTCAGCCGTCTCCTGGCACCGATCCTGGCTGTCCCCCCCCACCCCCACCCCTGCACTGCTGACTTCGGGGTTGGGTCCCGGGTCCTGTGGGGGGTCGGGCAGCATCCCTGGTCTCCTCAGGTCCAGGGTCTCCCGGACCCCACAGGATCGTAGCTGTTGATACGTGGGGCTGCGTTTGGCTTCTGGCACATTCTGGGGGGGGGGGGGGGGGCGCTACGAGGGCAGGCACACCCTTCCAGGTGTTTGCCCTTGTGGCTGCGTCCTGAACCCCCTGCCAGCTCTGCACGAGGCTCCTGGTACCTCCACTGCCTCGTTGTTTTTCAGTTGAGCCCAAGTTCACACCGCGGGAGGGACGGTCACGGTGTGGAGTGTCTGATTCAGGCCGGCGTTTCTGGTCCTCTGCTCGCCCAGAACTCGCTGAGCTCTGCAGCCAGGCCTGCCGTCCAGGCCCGGAGGTGTGGCAGGCTCTCCCCAGGGCAGATCCCATGCAGGTGCCTCTGGGGGAGTCTTGGTGGCCCTGGTGCCCCCGCACGGGGGTGTCACCGGGAAGGAAGCCGGTCGCTGCACGGCCCCGTGTTCTGGTGTCCGAGTGCCGGTGGCTTAGCCTCTGGCCGGTTTCGAGGCAGATGGTCTTTGCCCGGTCACGTCGGTAGGCTACAGAGCGAAAGACACGGGCTCTGGAAGGTTCCTCGGGCCGGGCTGGTGGGGCGGGGTCTGAGCGAGCGAGCCGTCTGTCTTCCAGGTTTCTCTACTCGGATGAGGTTCAGATCGGGCCCGAGACAGTCATGACCACGCTGTACACCGCCAAGAAGTACGCGGTGCCGGCGCTCGAGGCCCACTGCGTGGAGTTCCTGAAGAAGAACCTGCGGGCGGACAACGCGTTCATGCTGCTGACGCAGGTGCGCGGGGGCGGGGCCGGGCCCCGGGGGCGGCTGGGGAGGGCAGGGGAGGGCAGTGCGACCCGGCGGGGTGCTCGGGTGCTCGTGTTCCAGAGAGGGTGCGGGTGCGCTGGGGCCGGGCAAAGGCGGGGGGGGGGGGGGGGGGCAGGGGGGGGGGGAGGGGGGGGGGGGGTGGGGGGGGACGCGGGGGCGGGGCCAGGCCGAGGGCGCGCGAGGCTACGGGCGCGGCCGCGCCGCCCACAGAGGGCGCAGGTGTGCTGCGGGGACGGCAGGTGAGGGCGCTGGGACCCGGTGAGGACGCGGGTGGGAGGACGCCGGGACGCGGCGGAGACTAAGGTGCGCGAGGTGGGGGAGGCGGCGGAGACGAGGGTTTGGGGGGCGCCGGGGGGGCGGGCGAGAACGCGGGTGGGCTGGGCGAAGGCGCAGGGTTGGGGGCCGGGGGAGGAGGTGCGCGCGGACTTGGGTTGAGGAGGAAGGTGTGGGGGAGGGGAAGGGCCAGGCGCGAGCACGCAGGTGCGGATAGGTTGCGGGGGGCGGGGGGGGGGGTGGGGGGGCAAGGGCGAGGACCTGGGATGGGGGTGGGTCCCTGAATTTTTTGGGTCCCCTTAAATTTTGCCCCCCCCCCCCCCCCCATCCTGACCTGGTGCCCTCGCAGGCCCTTCACGGGCGGGCACCTGGCACTTGTTGACTGAAGATTTTCCGCCCGCGATTTTCCCTTTTCCAGGGAGCCGGGCGTGGCCAGGTGGGGCTGGTCAGGCCCAGAGCAGCTGCGCAGGGGCTGGCGGTGGGGGCGGTCCCTCTCCCTGGGGGTCCCGGACCCCTCACTGAGTTGCCCTGGCAGGCTGGAGCTGGGCCCGCGGGTCTCAGAGCTGCGGCCACGCCGGCCCCAGGCTGTGGGGGTCGTGCTGGGTGGAAGGGGCCGGAATCTTCTGGGCTCCTGGTTCCCCCACCCTTCGGGCAGGTTCCCGAGGGCGCGGTCTCCGGTGCTGGGAAGTGCGCGGGCCGTTCAGGGCCCCTCCCCCCCGACCCGCAGGGGCGTGTCCTGTCCCCCCCCCTCGCGACACGGGGAGACTGCGACGGGGTCAGGGGGGCAGCCGGGGGGGGGGGGGGGGCGTGCCTCCCACCGCGGCTGACGCGCTCCCTCTTTCCAGGCACGACTCTTCGACGAGCCGCAGCTGGCCAGCCTGTGCCTGGAGAACATCGACAAGAACACGGCCGACGCCATCACCGCCGAGGGCTTCACGGACATCGACCTGGGTGAGGCGCGCCGGCCTGGGTAGGGGGGCGGGGCGGGGGGGGGGGACGAGCGCGGCCGCGAGGGGGAGGGGCATCCGCGCTGAGCCGGCCCCTCCCACAGACACGCTGGTGGCCGTGCTGGAGCGGGACACGCTGGGCATCCGGGAGGTGCGCCTGTTCAACGCGGTCGTGCGCTGGGCCGAGGCGGAGTGCCAGCGGCAGCAGCTGCAGGTGACGCCCGAGAACAAGCGCAAGGTGCTGGGCAAGGCGCTCGCGCTCATCCGCTTCCCGCTCATGACCATCGAGGAGTTCGCTGCAGGTAACTGTCAGGGGGCGGGGGCCGCTCGGCGGGAGCCTGACCCCCGGGGACCCCAGGTGTGACCTGCCCCGCGAGCTGGACGGCGAGGGTCCACGTGTGAGGACGGAAGGCCCCGCGGATGCCGCCAGATCGGCGCCTGGGTTCCCTTCCTTCTGCGTCGCGTGTCTGCGTCTGCGCGCTGGTCCCCCCCCGGGGCTGGGGCCGGCGTCCCGGGGCCGGGCTCTGGCATCAGCATCCTTGACAAACCTGTGGGGGGTGGGGTGGGGGGCTCGGCCCCGGGAGGACGCGGGGGCAGCCGGCCGTTCCTCCTGTCCCGTGTGGACGTGGCTCCCGCGGCGGTGCCTGACCTAGAGCCAGCCCTCCCCTGCGGGGCTGGAGGGTCCTGGGTGAGGCCACGTCACCGCCGGTGGCCTGGCCGGTGCACCCCCGTCCCCGGTTAGGGCTGTTTGGGACCATGTAGCAGGAGTCTCTTGTCTGTGCTCCCTGGGACAGATTTACCCCCAAGATTAGCTCTCTTTGATCTGAAATTTGGATGCGACAGGGTCTCCTGCGTCACGTCTGTTCGTCCATAGTGTTGTCAGTGCTGGGGTGAGGCTCTGTGTTCCGGGATCGCTTGCTCATCACTTAGTGCCTCCCGTGTGCCAGGCTCTGGCAGTAGGTGGTGACTGTGGTGGCCTGGCCACTTCCGACCGGGGCTGGGTCGTTCTCCAGGATGGACGGGGGGCTGTCACTGGGGCCAGACCCCGGTCATCAGGGTCCCAGATGTTAACCTAGACGTGGCTCAGGGGGCCAGGCTCCAGGCTGCACCGTCCCATCCTAAGACCCCTCCCTGTGTGAACCTAGCTGGACCCTTCCCCCGCCACCAGACTGGTGCCCCCAGCACTCTCCTGGAGGCCCCCCTGCCCACCTGGCAGCCAAACCCAGTGGGGTCCCAGGCCCCCGTGACCCGGCCCACCCCCTCACCCTGGGAGGGGAGTGTTTGCTGCTTCCTGCCGCC
>NC_064816.1:1024622-1034074 GCF_023721935.1 Panthera uncia | reverse complement strand
CCCCCCCCACAGCACAGACACCCTGGGGAGGGGCTCTGCCGCCCCCCGACCCCCCCCACAGCACAGACACCCTGGGGAGGGGCTCTGCTGCCCCCCACCCCTCTTCACCCTGGGCCCCCCCCCAGCCCCCACCCTCCTGGGGCCCTGGGTGCCTGACCGCAGAGACTGTTCCCACCCAGGGCCCAGACTCCCACTATGGCACCAAGGGCCTGCGCAAGGTGACCCACGAGTCACCCACGACGGGGGCCAAGACGTGCTTCACCTTCTGCTACGCGGCGGGGAACAACAACGGCACGTCCGTGGAGGACGGCCAGATCCCCGAGGTCATCTTCTACACCTAGGCCGCCCGGTCCCCGAAGCCACCTGATGCAAGTAGGCCGCCCCCACCCCGTACCGCGCCCCCTGCCACGTTTCTGGGCGTCAGGAGAGGGTCTTCACTCCCTGCTCGGGGGAGCCGGGCAGGGGCTGTGATGCGGTCCTTCAGGACGTGGGGGGGTGGGCAGGGCTGGCCCGGACCCGCCCTGAGCCAAGTGTCCCCCCGGGGCCTTGGACGTGGGGGGGTCCCACACGCCGTCCCTGCAGCTCAGGGCCACCTGACCAACCGCCTGACCACAGGATTCAAATAGGATTGCGTCTCATGTTTGTTCTAACCGCACATAGCAATGCATCTTGGGTCCCCATTTCTCTGGTAGGAGGCAGCGTGTGGCGTCCTGGTCTATTCACTGGGGATGCTTGGGCCGCCCTGACCCTGGCCCCCAGCACGCTGGCCCAGCCCCCCTCGAGGTCCCACAGGCTGGCTTTCTGCCAGGCCCTGGCCCGCCCAGAGAAGGGCCCCTGCAGCTGCGGGCACGAACTCCCCACCTGATCTGCCCAGAGGGGCAAATGGTGCGGGGCCTGCCTTGGTGGCCGCGACCCCGGCTGGCCCCGCCCCCTGTACATACCGAAGCCCCGCCCCACCCGGCCTCTGAGTGAGCTCTAGGTCCAGAGGTGCTGGAGGGCGGAGCCCCTCCCCTAAGTCCCCAGTCCTTCCCCCACCGCGTTTTCACCCCAGTGATCCCTTCCGGAAACTGTCCTCCCCAAGCCATGAAAGGTGTGCTCTCCTCACACCAGACCCCCAAATGATTTTTTTAAATAAAGGAAAGAAACGAAACCATCCTGACCTGCGTGCTTCTTCCGGTCAGGGGTGGCGGAAGGGGACCCTGGCAGCTTTGAGATCTGGCTCTTCTCTCTGCAGTTGTCTCCCCGCCCCCTCCACCTGTAAGATTGGGGGGGGGGGTGGGCACTGTGACTCTGTCTGCATCCGGAGTCGCTGCTAACACAGATGTCCCACCCCTAGGGCGTCCAGACCGGGTGGGGATCCTCCCCATGCCCTCTGTCCTCACAAAACTTCTGTGATGCCCATCATGTCCCTGCAGAAGCCCCCACCCAGACCTGCGACAAGCTGTGCCTACACCTTGTTGGCTCTGCCCTCTGGACCGGGGCTGTGCCTGTGCAGCGTGGGTAACCTGACCCGGGTCCGCCACCTGGCTCTGCCCCACGTGTTAGGGCGTTCCTGAGAAAAAGCAGAGAGGGAACAGCACGGTAGCCAGGAATTTTCCAAAATGAATAAAGACATCAATTCACACACTGAAAAATCTCAGTGACCCAAAGTGAGGTTAAAAAAAAAAATTCACGTATACACAAACTGCTAAAAACCAAAGGGAAAAAAATGTCACAAACAGCCAGCAGAAAGAACTACCAAACTAGAATTCTGAGCCCTTCAAAAATGTAAGTAAAGACAGACGGAAACTCAACCGCATCAGTTACGTTAAACATATGCAGATCTAAATCCTCCTGTTGAAAGGTTAGGACCATCAGACTGGATGCAAGACCAAAACCAGACAACTTCCTGATTGCAAGAGTCTCACTTTACAAAGAAACAGAAACTGAGGCTGAACGGTGGGAAAAATCGCCCTGTGCAAACACTGACCACACCTGTATCAGTACCAGACAGACCTTAAGGCAGTGAGCGTTCGTAACAGTTAAAGGACATTTCACGAGGATGAATGGGTCAATCCCACAGGAAGAAAGGACTGCCCTAAGTCTATGCACCAGAGCACCATTAGATATCTTTAAGAGTCAGCAGTACAAAAATGAGAAATCTATGACCCTAGTTGGAAATTAACACTGTCACACCTCTCTCTAAATGACAGAACGAACAAAAATCAAGAAGGATCTTTAATAGTTGAACAGACTTTACCTAATCAGCATCCATAGAACACTACACCCAGCTCTGATGACAGTGGAATCAAACATGGGCTAAAAAAGCCATATGTATGGGGCGCCTGGGTGGCTCGGTCAGTTGAGCATCCGACTTCGGCTCAGGTCACGATCTCACGGTCTGTGGGTTCGAGCCCCGCGTCGGGCTCTGGGCTGACAGCTCAGAGCCTGGAGCCTGCTTCCGATTCTGTGTCTCCCTCTCTCTCTGCCCCTCCCCCGTTCATGCTCTGTCTCTCTCTGTCTCAAAAATAAACGTTTAAAAAAAAATTAAAAAAAAAATAAATAAATAAATAAAATAAAAAATAAAAAATAAAAAAGCCATATGTAAATTAACTATGTTGAACTGAATGATACTCTGATTATAATATACCAAAATTTCAGGATCCTGCTAAAGCCAACTTGGGGAAATTTACATATACATTAGAAAAGAAGAAAGGTTTAAAGCCAAAGGTCTAAGCTTTCATTTTAAGAAACAAAACAGCAAATCTGACCCCAAAAATGGGAAATAGACCAAAAGTGAAGACAAATGAAATACAAAACAAACCATTAGCTGGTTCCTTGATGAAATCACAACAACAAATATATTTTAAAGAGCGAAAACCCAAGAGCGATGTCAAGGTTGAAAAGGGGACAGCACTACAGACCCTATAGACCTTGACACAGTAAGAGGGGTGACTTCTGGTTAGAACATACAGCACTGCAGCAGGCCATAACTTTAGCTGGTTAAAGACAAGATGGGAGCATCTGGGTGGCTCAATTGGTTGAGTGTCCGACTTGATTTCAGCTCAGGTTATGATCTCACAGTTTGTGAGACTGAACCCCACATTGGGCTCTGTGCTGACAGTGTGGAGCCTGCTTGGGATTCTCTCTCTGCCCCTGCCCTGCCTGCATTCTCTCTCTCTCAAAATAAACTTAAAAAAACAAAATGCACTACAGAACCATACACAGGTGCAGCCAATGAAAACAGTCTTAGAGGCGCCCCCAAGAATTCGAAATAGAAATACGTGATGCGGGGGTGCCTGGGTGGCTCAGCTGAGCATACGACTCTTGGTTTTGGCTCAGGTCACGATCTCATGGTTTCGTGAGTTCAGGCCCCTCATCGGGCTCTGTGCTGATGGCTCGGAGCCTGCTTGGGATCCTCTCGCTCTCTCCCTCTCTCTGCCCCTCCCCTACTCACACTGTCTTTCTCAAAATAAACTTAAAAAGTTAAAAAATTTGTATATATATAACATGCAGCAATTCCACCTCTGGGTATACATGCAAAGGAAATGACATCAGTGTCCCAAACATCTGTATTCCCAAGTTCAGTGCAGCCCTGCTAACCAGACAGGGAAACCAAGTGTCAAGGACGGATGAAGAAAATGTGTAGTATCATTCAGCCCTTTTTTTTAAAAAAGAAAAGCTTCGCCCTTTGCAACGACGAGCAGGGGCCATATGACCTCTCACACGTGGAATCTAAAACTACATCTGAACTCACGGAGCCGGAGAGCACAGCGGCGGCCAGGGGTGGGGGAGACGGGCAGGTGCCGGTCGTGGGGTACGGGTTTCTGTTGTACGGCGCGCACATTCTGGGCGTACAGCAGACAGCCTGGCGGCCACAGTCACTGCTATCCCATATGCCTGAGGACTAACAGCGGACCCGGTGTTCTCACCGTATGCACACGTGGTCGGCTCTGAGGTGGCGGGTGTGTCTGTTACCCCGATAGTTAACCTTGGGCTAATTATTTCATATTGTACGCGTGCATCAGACCACAACGAGAACCTTAAGCTTAAAAGAAAACGTAAAAGAAATATTTAATTGTAAACCCATCAAAGGGACGACGTGGATGCCAGGCCGTGGAGAGAAGCTGGGTTTTCAGGGGAAAAGCCACTGCCAGATGAACAGGGGCCGGCAGGCCACCCCCGGAGGCACTCGCCGAGTGGGCTGTGCCGTGGGCAGGGCGTTCTCTGACAAAAGGGAAGCCGGCTGGGGCCGGTGCCCGTGGGGGCGGCGCAAAGGCCTGGAACCTGGAGGGGCTCGAAACGCGGCAGGCTTGCTTTCTCCCTTGGCATTCTGCTTAGCGCTTGGCTGCTGGTGCGGGTGGGTGGGGTGGAGAGGCAGAGCGAAGTCTGTGGTCTCCCCGTGCCTGGAATCAGAGCCCCCGCTACAACCCGGGGCTGACAACAGAAACGCGGCAGCTCAAGGGGCGCCTGGGCGCCTCAGCCGGTTCAGCGGCGACTCTCGATTGCGGCTCAGGCCACGATCTCACGCATCAGGCTGTGCGCTGACAGCGTGGAGCCTGCTCGGGGTTCTCGCGCTCTCCCTCTCTCTCTCCCTCTCCCCAGCTCGCATGTGCGCGCTCAAAAAAAACATGAAAAAAAAATAACCCCTCCCCCAAGCAAGGCAGCTCGAGACAGGAACAAAGTTCAAGACGTGCAAACTGGAGGTGAGATGAAGCCAGGTAGAAACCCGGTCTCGCCAGCGGCCCAACCCCCTGGTCCAGCCGGTCCGGGAAGGGGGGTCCTCATCTGTCACGCACGATGCTGGAGCGCGACAGCAATTCTGAGACGTGCAAAGGGGGAAAATGTAACCTGCAGCCAAGAGGAGCAAAAGCCGCTAAGAGAAGCGGACCCACGGGGGACGGGACGCCAAGGTGAGATGTCAAGGCTCATCGGGTGGCTGCTGTGGACCCGTTAAAAGAACGGAGAAGACGACGAGGCCGAGGTGAAGAGTTGGGAGGATTTGCGGAGAAACAAGCTTCAGACACGAGCGGGGCCTCTAGAAGGTACGAGATACCGGAGAAGACTGCCCCGGAGAGCTTGAAAGCACACGGAGCAAAACGGAAAAGGACCCGTAAGTCTGAGACACATCGGGACCGGCCAAACTGGAGGCACAAGGGAAGAACAGAAACCTGGGGGCTCAGTCAGTTGAGCACCGACTTTGGCTCAGGTCGTGATCTCATAATCCGTGGGTTCGAGCCCCGCGTCGGGCACTGGGCTGACGGCTCAGAGCCTGGAGCCTGCTTCGGATTCTGTGTCTCCCTCTCTCTCTGCCCCTCCTCCATTCACACTCTTTCTCTCTCAAAAATAAACAAAGATAAAAATAAAAATAAACAAAAAGGAAAACCACAAAATCAAACAAAATCCCCAGAGTGTCAGAGACCCTCGGGGTCAGATGAGACGGTCCTGCATGTCGATAACCAGAGTCCTGGGGGAGAGAGAAGCTGTGGAAAAACACGTATGAGCTAACGGTAGGAAACCTGCCAGAACTGATGAAGGACACAACCCACAGATCTAAGGAGCTCAACAAATGCCCCGCACAATAAATCCAAAGAAAACCACACATCACAGCCAAGTAACTCACACACGTAGTCTTACAAGCAAAGAGGTACGCAACCTCCAAGGGAACAATGATGGCAACTCACCTTACGTCAGAAGCAACCGGACGAGGTCTTTAAAATGTTGGAAGGCAACAAGGGGCGCCTGGCAGCTTCAGTCAGTTCAGCGTCCCACTCTCGACTTCGGCTCAGGTCACGATCTTGCATTTTGTGGGTCCGAGCCCCACGTTGGGCTCCGCGCTGACAGCATGGAGCCTGCTTGGGATCCTCTCTCTCTCTCTCTCTCTCTCTCTCTCTCTCTGTCCCTCCCCTGCTCACAGTTGCTCTCTCTCTCAAAAAAAACTTAAATTTTTTTTTTTAAATAAGCTGGAAGGAAAAAAAAAAAAAAAAAAAAAAACCCACATGCACACAAAAAAAATGAATCCACCTGCCAACCTAAAATTCCATTTCCAACAAAAAACACCCACCGTTAGCGCAGGCAAAATAAAGCTGTTTTTCAGGCAACGAGAAGCCGTGACGCTTCGTTGCCCAAAAAAGCCACGCAACAAAAAACGTGAAAGACTCTTCAGGCTGAAAGGAGAGGCCCCCGGATGGCATCTCCAGTGGACAAGGATGAAGAGCACTGTGGAGTCCGCGTGTGGACCACACGTGTCTATGGATACGTGTATATGAAAGCGTATTCAACAGATAACCACGCAACACAAATACAACACCTGGGAACTGTGGGCTTGTGACATTTGTCAGAAATAAACTAAATGGCGAGAGGAGCACAAAAAGTGGGGTCAGTGAAACGGGAAATACGTGTGCAGGTCGGCGCGCACCCGCACGTCTGTTTTTGCGTTTATCTACCTGCTTACACATCACGGGGCCCAGTCTGAGCTGAGCCCTCTGGCTCGAACCCGGCACCGCAGGGCTCATGCTGGTCTCCGCCGTGAGTCTTGAGCCTACACTTGTGTCATTTGTGCTCCTTCCTCTCCGTCTCAGGTGGACGTGTGTATGCGCACATGTTTGCCTGCGGCCCCAGCGCCCCCCGCCCCCAGGCCAGCCCGCACAGGACTGCGACTCTGGGCGTGAGCTTCTGGGGCTTTCTCCTACCTTGACGCTTGAAGGACAGCCTGGCGGCACGCGGACGCCCGACTCATTTTACTTTACGAGAGGCTGCTGCCCGCGTGCCTCGCACCATGTGCCGGTTTGGAAAGTCTCCTGGCTGGATCCTCTTGCCCCGGTGGATTACTCTGTCTTCTTGCCTGCAGGCCTCGAGGACCATCGTCATCTTGACGACGGAGTCATTTTGCCAGGCGAGGCCTCAGAGGTGGCTGTTCCGTGCGCTTCCAAGGGGCCCCGTTCAGCGTGGCGTTTCGGGGCTTTTCCTCTGTCTGGAAAGTTTCCTCCCACGGCGGTTTTTTTTTTTTTTTTTTTTTTTTTTTCACGGCGGTTTTTAAACACGAGCTCCGCTTTGCCTCCTCCGGGGCTTGGCTGGCGTGCTGTTCCTCCGTGGCCGGGCTTCCCCCACCCCTGCCTGCCCCCCGACGCGTGGCCACTCGCACCTCCTCTCCTTTCATCTCCTTCTCCTGCCTCCCCGCCCTCCGGCAGATCTTTCGGGGCCCTGGGCACCCTGCGACTCACTCCCCGTTTCCGGAGTCCTTTCCTTCCCGAATTCAGGCTGTTTCCACTGGCAGTCTTTGCCCATCTCCGTCCTCAGGTTTTGAATTTCTGATCCAAGAGGATTTCCCCAAATTTCTTCAAATGCCGCTGGGAGCAAGCCTTGCCAACTTCTTCAGCTTTCCAGTTCCCTCCCCGGGGAGGCTGGATGTCCCCTGGTCACACTCTCCGCCATGTAGTGTGAGGACCACGTCCTAGCTTTGCTCAGAGTTCACTCCCTTTGCTTCTGGCCACATGGCTCCTAGACCCCTGAACAAGGGCACTAATCCCACGGGGAGGGGGGGGGGGCAAACCCTCACGGCCTCACCTGACCCTCGTCACCTCGCAAAAGCCCCGTCCCTGACACTGTCCCATCCCACTGGGATTAGGTGTCAACGTATGGACGTGGGGGACACATTGAGTCCACAGCATCCACCAAGAAGATCACTCTCCTTCCACGCCGCATTCAAGGCCACTTGTGAGACTGTCCTGGGGTGTCCCACCCTGTCTGGGGGGTGCACTGGAGACCCAGCCGGATGCAGCTGCCCCCCCCCCCCGCCCGCTTCTCCTCAAAAAACAAGCCATTCCATTAGGGTTTCAGATGCACCTGTGTGGAGCCAGACCCAAGGCGACCTGTCCTTGACTCTCATCTTGGTGAACAGCTGTGCCCGCAGCCCCCAGGCGGAAGCGCACCGAACTCGGACACTGACCGGGCTCAGTGGTACTGCTTCCGACCACCCCTTTCTCCCCAGCAGGAGGGTCACCGCCTCTTAGCCTGTCCCCTCCCCGGGGGAGGGAGGCTGCGATGCCGCCAGCCGGGCCTCCTGGAAACACCGGACACCACACCCGAGAGTGCTTTCATTTTCCTTTATTTTTTTAAAAAAGCCCCTAAATCCTATGGCTTCCAGGAAGCGCCGAAGAAACCGAAGTGCCACTTCTGTACACCGTGTAAAGCAAGCCCTGGACACACACACCACCGCCGGGCCGTCCGCAGCCGCTCGGCCCCCAGCGGCACCGCGGGACCCACGCGGGGACCCGCGAGCGCCGCACCGCCACGGGGGCTGCCCGGCCCCGAACGCACCCGCGGGGCTGGGACGGGGCTTTAAGGCGCTTGTCTCCCGCTGCTCGGCCGGCAGCGCGGAGCGCGGACGCAAAGGCGCCCACGCACCCCCTGGGGCACGGGCGCCAGGCGGGAGGGGGGGCCGCCCCCGGGCTCCGGACGCGGCCCCGCGAGCAGGTGCCGCGGGAACCGCCGCGGGGCTGTGCCCGCCGGCCCAGGCTTTGGTGCAGCATTTTGGTTGGGGGGGGGGCCGCCCCCACCCCACCTTCCCCTGTGGTGCGGGGAGGCCCGCGGCGGGTTCGCCCCCGGCAGCGTCGCCCACAGCGCCCCCTCGAGAAAACGGCCTTTGGATCGAGGGAGACAAGCTGGACTTTATGAAACCAACAGGGCGGCCGACTACTCACTTCGGCGGCGGGAGGGGCGCAGGGCGGGCGGCCGCTGTGTTTCGTTTCCTTGTTTCAAATAGTTAATGCTCTCGGAGGGGAGGACTAGACACAGGTGTAGAAATTTCGGCCAAAGTCTCGTGTGAAGGTGACCCCACGTGGGGGGGGAGGGGGGCGGGCAGCTGCAGCCGGCCCTGCAGTCTGCGTCTGGGCCGTGGGCCACACAGCCACGGACGAGCTGGTCCCAGGGGCTGCGGCGGGAGGATTCAGGGCACCACTGCCCCGGGTCACTTGTGTCGCTGTGCCGATTTTCTCTTTCTCCTCTTGAAAAAGCAGCAGCACCTGAACGGGGTGGGAGGTTCGGGGGAGGTGGGTGCGGGGGAGGGGAAATACGCGAGGGGGAGGGGGTGTGGAGCCCGCCCCAGGCGTCCCCACACCCCGCGGCTGCCCAGGGGCCTTACTTGGTGTCATCAGTCACCTCCACCTCTGCGGGCGCCGTGATGGGGGCGTTGGAGTGACCGGCAGTGGGGTCGTCCGTATTCAGCTCCCCGTTGGTGGAGTTCAGCGCCTAGGATTGGGGAGGGATGGGGTGGGGGGAGTACAGTAGGGGAGCCGGGTGGCCCTACCCCACCCCTACATCACTGGGGTCCTTGCCCCGGCCCCTCACCTGGTTTTTGCTGTACAGCTGGGCTTTGTCCCGAGGCTGAGGCTGCGAGGGCAGGTCGGTGTGGACCGTGCCGATGGGGGTCGGCTGCAGGGGGGGGGGGGGGGGGGGGGGGGGGGGGGGGGGGG
>NC_064816.1:1000973-1024522 GCF_023721935.1 Panthera uncia | reverse complement strand
GGGGGGGGGGGGGGGGGGGGGGGGGGTCAGGACGCAGCGCTGAGGCCGGGCGGCCTCTCCCCACCCCTCACAAAGCCGGGGTCCTGCTGGCAGCAGGCACCCAGGCTCCTGGCCCGCCTGTCCTGGCGCCCCGCCCACTCCAGGAACCCGGACCCCCACGTACCAGGGGTTTCCCCGCCCAGTCGTACTCGTAGTCGAACACGAAGCCGCTGCGGTCGAAGAGATCGGTGAAGAGCTTGCGCAGATAGTCGTAGTCAGGCTTCTCGAAGAAGTCTAGGCGCCGCACGTAGCGCAGGTATGTGGCCATCTCCTCTGTGGAGAGCCGGCGGGGGACACAGGGGTCAGTGGGGCGCGGGCCGCGCGGGCCCGGGGCGGTGCGGACCCGGCGTCCCTCACCTGGGAAGCTCTCGCAGAGCACCTCGATGGGCGTGGCCCGCTTGGTGTCCCCGATCTTCTGGTAGCGCTCCTTGAGCGTGTCGGCCTGCGGGGACAGCGGTCAGCCGACGCCGACCCGGCGGCGCCCCGCGCCCGCGCCCCCGGCCCCGCGCCCACCTTGAGCCCCTGCCAGGGCAGGCTGCCGCGCAGGAAGTACATGAACATGTGGCCCAGCGCCTCCAGGTCGTCGCGGCGGCTCTGCTCTGCGGGGGGAGAGCAGGTCAGCGCGGCCCGCGCGCCCCCCCGCCCGGCCCGCGCGCGGCTCACCCTTGCCCAGGTGCGTGTTGATGCTCATGTAGCGCGCCGTGCCCGTCAGGCTCTTGTGCTCGCGGTACGGGATGTGCTTCTTGGTCTCGGGGTCGATGTACTCCTTGGCCAGGCCGAAGTCGATGATGTGGATGGCGTGCTGCCGCTTGGTGCCCGGGCGCCCCACCAGGAAGTTCTCGGGCTTCACGTCGCGGTAGATGAGGCTCTTGGTGTGGACGTACTCCATGCGCGTGATCTGCGGGGCGGCGGGCCTCAGGGCCGGCCCCTCGCCCCGCCCCTCCCCACCCTCGCCCCGCCCCTCCCCACCCTCGCCCCGCCCCCGCAGCTGCCTCCGCCCCGTCCCCGCCCCCACACGGCCTCGGCCCGCACCAGCTGGATGGCGATCATGAGCACCGTCTTGAGTGTGAACGTGCGATCACACAGGTCAAACAGGTCCTCCAGGCTAGGCCCGAGCAGCTCCAGCACCATGGCATTGTACTTCCCACACGGGCCGAAGTAGTAGACCTGAGGGACGCCCTCTGCAGGGGACGACACACGGGCCTGTGAGGACCCTGCCCGCGAGGCGAGGCGCCCCCCCACCCCGGCCCCGCACTGCGCCGGCGCGGGTACCTGTGGCGCTGAGCTGCTTGTAGAAGCGGTACTCCAGGTGCAGCTGAGGGGCCCGGGACTTGATGGGCTCCTGGGAGGGGCAGGTAGACGTGGCGGCCGGGTCACCCGAGGTGCGCGCCCACCGCCCCTCCCGTGACACCGGGCAGCGGGGACGGATGTGGGGCTGGGAGGCGGGAGGGGGGGCCGGGACTCACCAGTTTAATAGCTACGTATTCATTTGTATAGAGATTCTTCCCTGTGGAAGAGAGGCTTGTCAGCGTGGTATGCACCCCCCTGCAGGGAGGAGACCCCCCCCCAGGGGACAAGCCCCCCCCCCCTTGAACTTGACCATGTCCTAGGAGTAACAAGAACGCCTACGAGCCCCACCCCCACCCCCACCCCCACCATGGGCGGCGCTCATGTGCCCCACACCCTCATCGCAGAGCCCACCCTGCCAGCCAGCCTCTCCTCCCCCTCCAACCCCCACCCCGCCCACTCAAGGGGGCTGGTCCCAAACTCCTCTCTATGGGATCCTTCCCTCCAGCACACCAGCTCGCTCCAATTTCTCCCATCTATAAAAACAAAGAGAACAGACGGCCGCGGTGATCCCGGGGCACCCCCTTCCGCTCCCACCGCGGAGAACCAGGAGGCGTCCAGGCCCCTGCCCCCCCCCGCCCGGACCCCGCCTCCCCCTCACTGTGGAGCAAGGCCCCCCTGGCAAGAAGCCCCACAGAGAGGCCTGTCCTGGTCAAGTCCCGCAAAGGACTCACCCAAGGTGCTGCATACCCTCCTCCCGGCCCTCAGGGTGGGGAGCTCCCTCGTGGCACAGAGAAGGGACTGGCCCCAGGCCCCTGCCCGTGCAGGAAGGAACCTGTGCTCCAGTGACACCTTGCCCGGCAGCACCTGGTAGGCTGAGAGTCCCTGGCTGGCTTCTCAGGGCAACACAGTCACCACACCTGGGGCTGGGAGTGTGTGCCTCATGGGTTAGAGACACACACAGCCCAGGGCACACGGCCTTCCCAAGCCCATCACCAGCCCTCAGGACCCCTAGGGAGCCCAAACTCACAGAGCTGTCAAAACTAGAGCCCCTGACGCCGGCAGTACCCCAGACGGGCCTTCCGGCAGCTCGGGGCTTCTGTGAAGGGTCTCACCTCCCTGTGTGCGGACACCCGGCCCCCACCTGCCGCGTGATGGAGGGGCCGCCCGACCCCTCAAGTCTAACTGCCGGCCCCCAGCCCCTGTGGAAATGACCGTGCACGGCGCTGTGCGCACCTGTGCCCCTGCCCGCACTGTCCTGTCCCAGCCCTTGGACTGGCCTCACCAGGCCCTGAAGTCCACGGACGTGGCCCCCACATGGTACACCTGCTCCATCACCACCTGTCCCGCTGTCCTGAGTAGGATCCATCGTGGGAGAAGGCCTCGGCTTCCTCTCCATCCCGGTGCACGGTCTGGGTGACACCCGCCCCGATGTGGTGGCAGAGACACAGCTGAGTCCCGCCTCACAGGACACGGCCAGGGCTCCCCACGCACGTCAGCCCACGGCATGGGTCACCGCCCCGCCCCATCGTGCTCCGAGGTGTCTGCACCACCACGGCGGCGCCCGGTGGGGGGGGTGGGGAGTGGGGGTGGGGGTGCCTGGGCCTGCGTCGGCCACTCTCGGGCCTCTGTTCCAAGTGGCCGTTTCAGAGTCAGCCTGTCAACGTCCCCAGAAGGCTGCAGAGACGTCGCCTCAGGCCTGCAGGAGAGGCTGAGGAGGGGACATCGCGGCCCCAGCCACGACTGGGAATTAACTTCCCTCGCTGATGTTTTCGGTTCCTGGTGAAGAGCCTGCACGTCCTTTATTAACTTATTCCGGAGGCACTGGGCAGGTCTGGGCACACTTACAATGGTACTGCTTTTAAATGTTTATTTTCCAACTCTTTGTTGCTCAAACAGAAAAATTCATTTCTAACTGCTTCTTGAGAGACCGCTCTGGCTGTTGCGTGCACGTGATCACGCCTCTGGGCTTAGCCCCAGCTCGCTGCTTCCCCGGTCGGTTTTTCCGCTTCCCCCATTTCTTGCCACGGCCTGGAAGGGGTGGGCAGAGGGGCCCCATCTTCCCGCAGACCTCGGTTCTCTCGGTGTGACAACTGAGAGGCTTCCTGCGGACTCTCAGCAGGGAAAGAAAGTTCCCCTCAAGCCCTGCTCCCTGGGCTTTGATTACAAATAGGTTTTTGCCTCCTGTGTTATGAAAGTTTCAAACCAAAAAAATGGAAAACCGGTGCAGGGAAGACCCACGTCCTTACTGCCTAGATGACATCAGTAGCCTGCTCTTCGTCCCACTGCGTATCTGCGCAGCTGTCACCCCCTGCTCTTTTGTTTTTTTATTTTTGAGACAGAGCGCAGGCGCCAGTGGGGAAGGGGCAGAGGGAGGAGGAAGAATCTTAAGTAGGCTCTGTGCTCAGCGCAGAGCCTGGGACCATGGCCTGAGCCAAAATCAAGAGTGAGGCCCTCAACCGACCGAGCCACCCAGGCACCGCTGGATCTCCCTTATTTTTAATTGAAAAAAAAAGAGCATCTCACAGTCGCAGACATCAGCAGCCTGTCCCGTCAACATCCCAGCCTATAAGGACCGAGGATTAAGCTCAGGGTGGACCCAGTTCTCGTTCTCCCCAGGGAGACAGTTACCTGTAATGCACACACCTTACGTGCCTCAGACCGGGAGCTCTGGCAAACGTGGAACCCTGTGCAATGCCAGCCCTGTATCGGGACAGAAAACGTGGCCACCACGCACGCCCCTGCCCGGTCAGTCTCCACCTTCACGTCCCGAGAGGGAGCCTCCGAGGCGGAATCATCCGGCACGTTCTCTCCTCCCTGGGTCCTCCTGCACGCCGCGCTGCGGCACGTCCGTCACGGGGACACTGCCTGGCTTACCCGTGACCCTGGGGGACGACCACCCCGTCCCCAGGTCCTTCTACAAGCACGGCTGACGTGAGCGGCGCCACACGGGACCTCCGACGGGCCGGCCGGCTCCCTCGTCTGGCAGATTTGCTGGGGTGGCCCCCCTGAGGGAGGAACTCACGCGGCTGCCTTGCTCGGACTCCTGCGGCGGAAAGCCTCCCGTGCTCCCCGGCTGTTGGCCTGTCTGCTTTTGCGAAGTGTCCGTTCACATCTGTCGCCCATGTTCAACTTTTTAAGAAACCTCTACAGCCCACGGTGGGGCTCAAACTCATGACCCCGAGATCAAGAGCCACGTGCTTCTCCGACTGAGCCCGCCGGCACCCCTCTTGCCCGTTTTTCATCGCAGCGTCTGTGCGCAGGAACCAGCGCTGTCACACGGTGCCCTGTGCGAGCGTCACACTGTGCGAGCGGTGCCCTGCCCGCGGCCTGCCCGGCCTCGCTCTTAGCCACGCATTCTCATAAGCAGATGTTCTATTGAGCCTTTCTGGGAACTGCTAACTTTACTGTGTGCTGCTGAAGAAACCTTCGTGTTTTGACTGCACACGTGAGTTCAGGGAGAGCCAGTCTCCTTGAAGTGCAGCCCGAGGTGAAGGCGAGAGTGGGTGTGTCCGGCACGGCTGGGGTCTGGGGACGTGCGGGCCGCAGGGGCTGGAGCTCAGGCACTCGGGGCTCTGGGAGCCTCGCCCCCTGCACGGGCGGAAGGCAAGAGTCCAGAGGCCAGACGGGAAGTACCTCCCGAGGGGCCACGAGCAGGAGGAAGGTTCCGGGGGCCACACAGGGCCGGAGCCGTGGCCATCCAGCATGCGGAGGCTGCCCTGACCTCCCCTGACATTCGGCCGAGAACCCAGAAAGCCCTCGCCTCGGGACCGGGTGGCTCCAGGCTTCGAGTAAGGTCAGCCCTCAGCCTCCCCTAACGGAGCCAAAAACCGGCCCTCGCGCTATCGAGAGGGGTCTCCAGGACAAGGCAGAACCCCGACCAATACCATGAGACACCCACAATTTCCAACACGTGAAACACCACTCATGTGTAGAAAAGGAGGCAAATCAGACAATCACAAGGAAAAACATAGTCAAAGGCGCCAAAGACCTGGCCTGTAAAACGGTTACAAGTAGGTTTGAACGAGCAGCTTGGAGATCCCGAGAGAGAGAAGCAGGGGTCGAGCGGAGTCACAAACGCCACATAGAAAATCAAGAAGTCACCAGAATGACTCCAACAACAGACTGGACGCGGCAGCAAAAAAGAAGGGTGAACTCACACGAGAGCAAAAGGTAACTGGAGTGAAGCAGGGGAAAAAAACTACAAGAAAACCGAAGAGCAGCCTGAGGGACCTACAGGAAGCATCAAACCCTCTCCACCTACGTGTAACTGGAGCCTGAGGATGCAGAGACAGAAACGGAGGCAGAAAAAAACCCGAAGAAATAATAACTGAAGTTTTTCCAATTTAATGAGGAAGTATTACACACACCGACGCGGCTCCAAGGAGCCCCCACCGGGACTGTCACAAAGAAAACCACCTTAAACAGCACAGGATCGAAATCGGACGCCAGAGGTAAAAAGGGGCTCTCGGAACGTCCAGCTTACTGTCATCAGGGAAGGCCACACGGAAACCCCTTCACATCCACGCGCACGTTCAAAGTGGAAAAGCCTGGCCACTGAGATGGTGGTGAGGACTGGGGTACCCCGGACCTTCACGTGCTGCCCGCAGGAGCTTAGAAAAGCTACCATCACTCTGGAGACCAGTCCGCACTTTCTCATCGACACACACCTCCCCTCCGACCTGGGGCTTCAACAGAAACACTCGTGCGTGGGACTCGGAGAGGGGCGCTCAGGCCAGTTTTATTCACGACGGCGGAAATCTACACCCGGCTGAGCGTCCCTGAGCAGGACGACAGACGTGGACGGTGAGGTGCGGTCACACAGATGGACAGGGTGACAGACAGCAACCGGTCACCTACACACCCAACCGCAGGGACACTCGCGAAACCTCGCAGAGCAAAAGCCGGGCAGAAAGGAACACATACCTCAGTTTTAGAAAACGTTTAAGCTACCAGCCGCTGCACCCACGGCCCAGCACACGCACTCTTCTGTCGGCGCAGAAGACCCCTGCTGTACAGACTGTGATCCGGACACCAGGCCGCAGGTCAGGACCGGGCCCGCTGCGTGTCCGTCTGCTTGCACAAGCACGCGTGTGCACACACACGCATCCTAACGGGGCAGGCGTGCGTCGAGGCGGCCCCATCTGGCACGAGCTGCAGACTGGTCACCAGGTTGCCGGGGGCCCTGCTGTGCGGGCCGGGCCGGGTACACCCGGTCCGGCTCTGGGGAAGGCGCCTGTCTCTCCCGTGAAGCCGGCAGTGTCAGTCGCTGAATGACAGACGCCTCTGGTGTTGGAGCCCGGCACCCGCCCTGCCCGCCCCACCAACCCGCACACGGAGACTGGAGCCCAGCCCTTGCCCGTTGCTGGCTCAGAAACCCCAAGCCTGGGGCCGGGGAAGCCACAGACAGGCAGTGACACTCCCCAAGCCCAACCCCGGCAGCCTCTGCAGCGGCTGAGGTACGGCTCTGGCTCAGGACAGGGAGGTCAACCCAGCCCCGAGGGGCCACCAGTGACCCCGGCCCCGCGTACGGTTGCTGAGCCAAGTGCGGAGAGGGAGCTGAGCTCTCGCTTCACCTTGCACGTGCACCCGCACCCACCAGCTAGAAGCTAGCGGCTTCCACGTGGGTCCACCCACACGGGGGCCCAGACCCCCGCCCCCCCCACAAAACTGGCCCTCAGCAACGCAGGGGTGAGGCCGGGCACCCGCCCCTCCAGCACAGCCTCCTCCTTTGGGGGCAGAAACTCACACGTACCTGAATTCCCAGTCCCGACAACCTGGAAACCATCTGGGAGCGGCGACCGCGGCACTGCCAGGACCTCCCCTCCCCCGGGCCCCAGAACGCACACACGAGTGGGCTCACCTAGCCGGAGCTCCCCGAAGTTGCCACAGCCTATCTTCTTCCCGACCCGGAAGTTGGGGCCCACCATCAGGACCCCCGAGCTGGTCCCCGAGCTCCGGACGCCATGGCTGGTCCGGCCGCTGGCCTTGGACATTCTCCGACCCTCCTCCGACTCCCCTTTCCCTCCTTTCTTGTCAAAATCCATAAGTTTGTGGTACCCTGGCCTCTCCACGGTGACTCTGCTGCCGAGCAAATCCCGGGTCTGTGCAGACCTGAGGTTGCGGGCGGCTCTTCGGGGCTAGTACACCATGGTGGCCCGGCGGGCTCCCTGCTAGTGAGACGTGGGCGCTTGCCAGGGCCCGGCCGTGGCGCTCATCTCGGTGGCCTCGGGGTCGCGTGCAGAGGGAGGACGCATTCTGTTGACCGGTCCCGCCGCCTCAAATCTCGTGGCTCCCAGCTGGCGGAGAAACGAAGGCACAGGTTAGAGTCTAGGCCGGAATCTGTCCCCCTGCCCCCGACGCAGCCCCGGGGTCCAGAGCCCAGACTGGCAGGGAGGCCCAAGACTGTGGTGTTAGCGGAAAACCACGCCACAGAGGCTTGTGCAGCATAGTGGCGTCCTGGAAAGATCTCTCAAGGCACAGATGCGGCTGTGGACTGGGATGCACAGGAGTGCAGTGACTCAGGCCATTGTGAATTGCACGTGTGAGGGGTGCTCTGACCCCCACCCCATGGCTCAAGCACAATTCTGCTGGCAGAGGTGACGGCCAGTCAAGTGACAGGGGCCCTAGAGCCTTAAAGCCAGGTGTGGAGACCAAGGCTGGGTGCAGAGAGGGCCGGGCCCTCTCCCCAAGCCAAGGGTGTGCTCCTCGGTAGAGAGAAAACAGACAACAGAGCAGAATGTGCCCAAGGTTGGGAGACAGGCCCTCACCACTGACCTCAGAGGCCTCTGAACTGCACCCCGCACAGCACCCCACCCCACGATGTCCCTGGGCCTAATTCCAGGAGCCTGTGACCTCGCGGTCAGGTGGGGCTGCGGAGGATCCTGACCCTGGCAAGGCTTCACTTGGGCAGCAGCCGCCGAGGGAGGTCAGGCGGGCTCCGAGGTTGACAGGGCACAGGCCGTGCGCGCCACCGGGGTGGGACTGGCCTTGGCCCCTTGGGTACGAAGCTGGCCTTGTGGAGGGCAGGGCAGACACTGAGCAGCCCCCAGGATGCAGGGGGCAGGCAGGCAGCCACCCGAGCTGGGAGCAGTGAGGGACAGGTGCCCACAGAAACCACCCCGGGTCTGTGTCCCCAGGCCCAGCCCTCCCCAACCACCCCCACCCCCCGTCCCTGCAGCCTGTGGTTGCCACCAAGCTGGCCTCTCAGCCACGCCTCCGCCAGCTGCTCGCACCAAAGCTGAAGAATCTCCTCAAACAGAAACCACCAACGAGCTCCTCTAAGCGCCCCCTACCAAACGCGTCCCCCTTTAGAGTCTGAGTGCGCGCCAGGGGCCACACCGCCATCAGGCCCAGAGCGCCACAACCCAGCTTGCGAGTTCCCGCCCCACAGGCACCGGACGCCTTCCCACATCTTGCAGAGGCCGTGCACCTCTGACCGTCCATGAGCGACCACCAGAGCCCAGGCGACAGAAGACAGGGCAGCGTGGGCACCGCCGGGCTCAGCGCGGGTAGGGGCAGGCAGCGGTTTTACCTCAAGGGAACCACACTGAGGCTGTGTGAGCGGGGTGGGCAGGGTGTGGAAGCGCCCTTGCTGCGGGACGTCCCAGGGAGGCAGTGACCGTGTCACCTGACCCCAGTACTCCCTCGACGTTGGCCAGCCCAGGGCCGGGGGGCCCCCACAGAGGGGGTCCAGGGTGTGGTGCACACACACATGCCCACGCACACACGTGCGCATCCGCATCGCTTAGAAAGCTCCTCCCACCCCCCTGCCTGAGCCACGAAGACCTCAGGCCCTCAGGCTTCCTAGTCAGGAAGAAGCAAGGCCCTGCCTGCCTTGGGGGCCATCGCTCTGGTACGCCCTGGGGACCCTGGGCCATCGCTCCAGTGGGTCCAGGAGGACCAGTCGCGAACAGGGCCCAACCCCGAAGGAGGATGTCTGCACAGATCCCCAACTTCCTCGCTCCATCAGTGGCATGGCCTAGAACAGGCAGGGGGGATGGGGTCTCAGGACGGTGGCTGGGCTCACCCGGGAAGGAATGTGTACGTCTGGGGCCGATGGGACCCGTCCCCCGCCCACCATGAGCGCCCAGAGGCCTGCAAATGCCTCTGTCCACCTGAAGGTGAGTCTACACGGACGGACCCGAGTCTGAAGTTTACTATTAGAACAAAGTCCTCCACCGGCTGCAGCCGCCCTCCTGAGCTCATGCCAGAGCCTTGCTCCCCGCGCATGGTGGGGGCATCAGATCCATCCGAAGAGAAAAGCCAGAGAGCACTTCTTTCCTCCGCAGGGTGGAGGCTGCCTGCTTTGGCTTCGAAGTCCCTAGTTTATTATTTGCATTATGGAGATACGATCCACATACCATACAACTCGCCCTCGAAAAGTGTACGATTCAGAGGTCTTCAATACGTTCAGTTATGCAACCATCACCGTGATCCAACTCCAGAACATTCCATCAACCAAAATAAAAAAAACCCATCCCCATCAAGCAGTCACCCCCCAGCACCCACAAGCCCGCCCTTCGTGTCCATGGATGAGCCTGTTCCAGACGTTTCACACACGCGGGCTCACACCCCGTGTGGCCTCTCGTGTCTGGTTCCCTCCCTGAGCGTCACGTGTTCAGGGTCCGTCCACGGGGCAGCGGGTGTGGGCGCCTCGCTCCTGCTCGCAGCCGAGGGACGTGTGCGTGCGCGGTGGACCAAGCGTATCTGTTCGTCCGTCAGCGGACATCTGGGTCGTGTCCATCTTTGGGTGCTGAGAAGCATGTGTGTGGACGGACGCTGGTGCACGAGTTCCCGTGTGGACACGAGCTTCTGTTTCTCGCGGTGCACACCTGGGGGTGCACCTGCCGGCTCAGATGGAAACTTCCAACTGGCGGCACGACTTCCTGGAAGCCCGCACAGCGCGCACAACAGTGCCCTCCAGCCCCGGTGCCGCGGCCTGCGGTGGGTGTGCTTCTAGTCTGCAGCTCCCTGAATGCCTGCGTCCCTTGCAGACACACACCTTCCGTCACAAAGTAATTAAGAACGTACGCATGTGCACACACACACATGCACAGACACACACAGGCCGCCAGAGTCAATCAGATGGAAAACCCACGGGAAATCAAAAGACCCCAAGGAGACAGAACGCGCCCTCATCTCATGATCTGCACTGTCCTGATGACGGCAGAACTCAGGGCTGAAGGGCCCTGGGCGCGCCCCGAAGAGGAAGCGTCAAAGAAACGGGGCGGGAGCCAGGAGCGGGACCTCCTCGGGGCCACACAGAAGCAGGCGGCCAGGGACGGCCTCCACGCAGATGAAGCCAGGGGGACACACACTCGGGGCAGATAACCATAGATGCGGTCTTTGTCCCGGGGCCTGGCACGCAGCTTCTCAAACCCTGGGCACCTCCCGAGTGATGGGAGGGTCTCTGCCCTTCTGAAGCAACCCGTTCCCGGCACACAGGAGCTCATGCCGGGACAGGGCACCAGAACGGAGCTGGAGAGGCTGCGGTGCAGAGCACAAGGTCTGGGGAGGGCTCGGCGACCCCCTCTGCAGGCAGGGAGACTCGGGTCCAGACTCCACCCCCCACCCCACCCTGCACACAGGCTTCATGGGGCAGGAAGTACCCGTACCACTCTGCCCCGAGGCACACAGGAGCCGCCCCTCTGGACGCCTCCCGCTTTTGCACCTTAGCCCGCAGCCCTCCTGGGAGGCCCCTCCTCGGCCCTAGCAGCCCCCTCACCCCCTGCGCAGTGACCCCCACCTGCGCTTCCAGGTGGGAGGCACCCTCGGTCCCCACCCCAGATCGGCAGGCACGCCCTCCATCTCTGCCCGGCCGCGTGATCTGGGGTGCAAACCCTTCCTGGGCGCGCAGAGCTGCCCTCTGTGGGCCAGGGAGGCCCGCGTGCCCCCGTGGGACGGCTTCGAGGGTCCCCTCTGAGAGATCCCTGTGACGCTGGGGGTCCAGGGTCTGGCAGCAGCCTCCACCAGCCTCCCCACTCCACAACAGGCTCCCTCTGCGTGCGCCTCCCTGCAGCCCCTCGTGGCCTCACGGTCCCAAGGGGGCCTCTGACGGCCCCGCGGGCAACAGAGACCAGGCGACCGGGCGCAACTCTGGAGGCCTGCTCGTGCACGCACCGCCCCACCGCCGGTCCCGGAGCCCACAGGTCCCTCGACACAACGCCGGCGCCCCCCAACGGCAGCTTCCCCAAGCCGCGTGCTGGCCAAGGGTTGGTTCACGTCTGCCCCTGTAGGTCTCCTTACAACAGGCTGTACGGTCACCACGTGGGTCACCGCCCGCAGAGGACGGCAGGCGCCATGAAGGCAGGGGAGCAGCGGTCCACTGCGACCCCTTCCACGGACAGCCCGGAGGACACCGGCCCCTATTCACGAGGAAAGGGCCACCACCCCACAACCCCAAAGGCAGCACAGACTTGCAAATGTTCCGGACGGTGGCCAAACTCAGCATGCCCTGGCAGGCCACCCCACCCAGCACGGGCCACATGGGAGCATTCTGGGTCCCCTCGGGACACTCTGAAAGCCAGGTGGGACCCGCAGGGGAATGGCAAGAGCGAATCACATGCTGGCGGGTGGGAAGCAGGGACAGGGACGACACAGCGCCGCTGAAACAGGTCCGGGGCCAGAGCCTAGTGAGAACGATGCTCCTCCAGGTCCCAGGAGCGGGCAGGGGCCCAGCCCGGCATACCTGGGGGAGGCAGGGTAACCCGAGACCTCAGGGGAGCGGAAGTGTCTGCTGTCGGCCCAGGCCCAGCGCCAGAGCTAAAAATAATTGTCCTGGGGGAGAGGGCCTCCCATCCCTCACTCGGGACGAAAATAAACCCCGTCCCAACGCAACCAACGTGGGCCCAGGTTCCTGACACGGGGTAGGAACCCCACCGCAGGGACCACTGCCCAGCGCCCAGGCAGAGCCCCTGGAAGCTGCCGGCCCGCCGTGGCCACACCGAGCGGGTTTTGCAGAGACTGCTCCGGGCCGGGGGCAGTGCCGTCCTGCGAGTGCCCCCCTCAGCTGAGTTACCTGCTGTGGTTTTGGGGGCGTCCCCCATCTTGTCAGGGCCAGGGGTCAGCTCCCCTGGTGGAGGCTCCAAGAACCCCCTTCTCTGACCAGCCCCACTCAGTGATGTCACAGTCCCTGGCTGACATCACCAGCCCGGCCCAGAGCTGGGGCACGTGCAGACGCAGGCAGCCTCCTGCCTAAGCACAGGTAGGAGCCGGTGGTGGGTGCGGACTCAGAAGCATGCGCCTCACTCAGGACCCAAGCGGGCATCCCTGGGCACGCGCATCCCTCCCGAGCTTGCGGACGCGTAGGCGAGGCCCCCTCCCCAAGAGTCACCTGGGCTCAGGGTCGCAGTGCCCCAGGAGCCCCGAGTTCCCCTTGTGGGTGCCACTCCCCAGGAGCGACCTGGACCCCGGAGACACGGCCGACCTTGTAGCAGCAGCCGAGAAGTCCAAGGTCACCCGCGAGGTCATGTTATGACAAAAAGGAAGGAAGCGGCCCCAAAATGGCAGGCACGGGCGCCAGCCCAACCGGCCCCCCGTGACGAGGCCAGTGTTGACGCAAGTTAAGCAGCAACGGGTCGTCACAGTGGAGCTACAATGAAGGACCCCGACCCCAAATAAACCGGGGAGGAGAGTGCACACCCCACCCCGACCCCCACGGCGGGGGCTGCCAGCTAACCGGCGGGGTGAAAGCGGGAGAACCGTCATCCGTGGGAACCACAGACGCGGGCTACGTGTGCCAAGAGGGTGGCCTGAGGTCACTTCTCAGTGACCAGGAGGGAAAGGCCGATGTCCAGGGTGAGCGTAAGCCCGCGGGCGCACTGAGGGGGCACAGGGTTCCTGCCCAGAGTCCTGGCCGGGACGCAGGGATAGGAGACAGGCTGGTCCCATCACGGCAGGCGAGGGACAGAGGCACAGGTAACAGGCTGCTGGGCCGTGAAGAGTAGGGGCGTCCAGAGCATTGTACTTTCCTTGTGACCTCTGGACACGCTAGAATTCTCCCAGAATTAATCAGATTACAAAAGAGAGGCAAGGTCCCGACCACAAGCTCCACAGCCTAGACTGTGGCCACCAGGACCGAGCAAAGAATTGTCAGCAGCCGTCCTCCAGACGGTGGGGCCATGGTGAGGCCCAGGGTCACCTGCCGGCACCTCCTGCTCTATTTCCAGCGGCAGGAAATGATATCTGGGAGGCTGGTGACGGTGGGGCCTCTCTCTGCACCCAGTTGCGTCCGAACATTTCCATAACGAAGGACTGAAGGCAAACGGGAGGGGTCCGGGGTGACGGCAGGGATGCCCGCGTGGCTGGTCTGGGCACAGGCCCTCCACCGGATGGCTCGCGTGAGACGCTGAGCCACTAAATGACACGAGCGTCCGGCTGGGTCCTGCTGCTCAGGCAGCACTGACCCCCCCCGCCCCCCAACGCCCCACACACAGTCCACGCGGAGCCGTCCAGCAAGGAGTCACCGTCACATTACCGGAAACACGCTCGGTCGTGCCGGACGTGTGCCAGGGCTCGGCAGCTGCCCGGGGCTGGTGCACACTGTCCTGGAGGGCGCACGTCTGGAACCAGCCACCATCAGCAAGCACCGGCCTGTGCCCACAAACCCCCACCCGCACCTTTCCACGGAGCTACTGCCTGCCGAGGGGGCAGGCGCGTCCCACCGCACATGATGGTCCCCAGGGCGCTGCTCACCTGGCAGGCCCACCGGCCCAGCGTGACTGTGACCGCGACGCCAGCAGCACAGCAGTCCTCGGGGTGGGCGGGCTTGTGTCCCCACGAAGTCACGTCCTGACCCCCAGAAACGTGACCCTATTTGCAAATCAGGGTAGGCCCTCTCCTCAGACCAGCGTCCCCGCGAAGAGAGGACACAGATGCAGGGAGGGGCGGTCACTACCTTCACGGTGACGGCACACTATCCAGAAACGACAGGACGCAAAAGAGAGAACAGGCAAAGCCCCAGAAGAAACACAAACGGCCCCACGACGGCGGGCCACGTGCACCGGCCTCAGGAAGCGCGGGCTGGCACCCACGCACTCCGGACTTTTCCATCGGCGCGGCCCCGTAGAGCACTTCCTCCTCCTCCGCCTTCCCGGGGGCGCTCACTCCCTCTAGCTCGCTCTGCCGTAAGGCACACAAAGACCCCTGTCGGGGACGGTTTAGTCTCGGGCGAGGCTTCCGGTCAACCGCGTTGGAGGACTCAGGCGTTCCAGGTGGATTTTCGGCCGTCGGAGGCCGGCGCCCCCAACGCCCGTGTTGTTCAAGGCTCATCGGTGACGGAGACCATCGCCACCGGTCAGGCTGTCGGTCAGGCTGTCGGAGACTGAGAACAGGAGTGGCGTTCAGGAGTCACAAGAGCGCGGGAATAACGACCTTGACGTCAGCAGAACCGTGCTTCCTAGGGGACATCCTCCAAGGGGGTGGAGGAGGCGTCTGCACTGCCACAGGCCCGCAGGGGGACAAGGGACCGCCCGCCGCTCTGCAGGTTCGGTGGCCTCGCGCACAGAAAGGAAGCAGCGATGGTGCCAGCCCCACAAAGCATGTCCCTGTGTGTGGGCAGAGGTCCCAGAGGTGGCCTCTCGGGCTCAGGGGCCCCTCACAAGCTGGGGTGTGGGGAGAAACGCCAGGACTCTCGCGTCCGCCTTTCCCACGCAGGGATCCGCTTTCTCCCTCCAGGTGAGTGCACCCTCCGCCATGAAAACAATGTACAACAGTGGGGGAGGAGGAGGGAGCAGGGGAGGAGGGGAGTGGGTGTGGAGTGGGAAAGAGGAGGGGGAGGGGGGAGTAGGGGGAAGAGGAGGGCAGAGGGGGGAGGGGAGGAGCGGGGAGGAGCGGGGAGGAGTGGGGAAGAGGGGAAAGGAGGGGGGAAGGAAGGGGAGCCAGGCGGAGCTTAGCCTCTTCCCTTCTGCCCCAGGCCTGGCCACCCTCAGGGGTGAGCTCGGGGTACAGCACACGTGAAGCCTCCGGGCGTGCAAAGGTCGGAGGTCATGGTGTGGGCCCTGGAGGGCCCCCAAGGCCCCTGCAAACCACCCAGAACGCACAGAGAGGGCACTGCCCCGTCTCTCTGGTTCTACTGGGGCTGCACTGGGCTACCTGTGGGAGGGACTCCCTCAGGGTAAGGACCACCCCTCGACCCACACGCGTCCCCGAGAACCAGGCACGGCAGCGGACCAGGGACCCCAGTGACTCTCGCCAAGGCCGGAAGGGCCGACAGCTACGTCAACACAGGCGACACGGAGGCAGCAGCCCCCCCGGAAGGAGTCTAGCGCGTGCCCCATGTGCCCGGGCACCGTGCCCCCCACTCAGCCCACACCTGAGCCTCCACGGGGCCTTCCAGCGGTTTCTGTCCCCCCCACAGTCAGAGCTGCGCCGGCCGTCTAGGGCAGGCACTGCCTGGCAGGTCCCACGGTTGAGCGTGCTCCTGTGTTTCAGATGCCCACAGGGTCACGCTGAAGTGCCAATGGTGCCCACCTGCCAGGCTCCGAGGGGCTTCTCCCAACGTCCTTTCATGTTCCCCTGTAGGGTCAGCACGTGCTTACCCACGTGCGCGCACGGCGTTTCCGCCACTTAAAACCACCAAAACCAGGGCACTGACTCTGTGTCCTCACAAGGCCCACGTGTCCCTCAAAGACACTGGACTCACCGCTCAGAGGGGGGTGGATGAGGGGAGCCCACGGCCTCGGGAGCCGGGAGACCTGCCGCATGAGGCTCGGGAGCCCGGCTTTCTAGAAAGTGCCGGGCAGCGGGGAGGCGGGCCTGCAGAGAAACCGGTCAGGGTGCCCAGAGGAGGCAGACGTGCCCGGAAAGGGATCAGACCCTGACCCAGGAAGGAGACACGAGTGGCCACTGTGGAAAACGGCCACCGGTTCCTCAAAAGGTTAAACACGGAGCCACCAAGTGACCCAGCAACACTGCTCTTCAGTGTCCACCCAAGAGAACCGAAAACACACGTCCACACGAAACCGTGTTCACGGCAGCCGAAAGGCGGACACGGCCCAAACGTCCACAGACGGGTGAATGGATACACACGTGTCCCCCGAGCACGCGCAAGTCCCTCGGCCGCAGCAGGAGCGAGGCGCCCACCCCCGCCGCCCCGCGGACGGACCAAACACACGACGCTCAGGGAGGGAACCCGACACGAGAGGCCCCGCGGGGCGTGAGCCCTCGTGTGCGAAACGTCCAGACAGACTCATCCACGGACGGGAAGGGGGCTCGTGGGGACGGGGGCTCAGGGGGCTTCTTTTGGGGTAATGGGATGTTCTGGATTTGAACAGAGATGACGGTTGCACAACCCTGTGACTGTGTTAAAAACCACCAAAGTGGGGCCTGGGTGGCTCAGTCAGTTAAGCTTCTGACTTGATTTCGGCTCAGGTCACAATGTCACAGGCTCACTGAGTTCAAGCCCCCGAGTCGGGCTCCGTGCTGACGGCGCAGAGCCCGCTTGGGATTCCCTCTGCCCCCCTCCCCCATGCGCGCACAAGCGCTGTCTCTCTGAAATAAGCTTAAAAAACCAAAAAAAAATAAACACCAAACCTACCAAGGTGCACATTCCAGGGAACTTGTCCGGTTTTGTGAATTCGTCTCGACTAAAACCAAGTGGAAAGTGTGATGTGTCAATAAAGCTGGTGAAAAAGGCACAGCGAGTGGGGAGATCCGTGCAGAAAGCCCACAGCCGGGGCCACGCCTCCTGCTCAGGGCCCGTGGGGCCACGGGAAGTGTACGACGCAGGAGAGGTGGGAGGGCTGGCTCGGCGACCCCAAGCTGCGCGCCTCGGCCCCTCTCCGTGGCCCTGGGCGAGCCCCCTGCCCCCACGGGCGCAGCCCACGGGGAGGACACAGAGCTCACTCGGCACAGCGGTGAAGGCGCACCAGGCCCAGTGAGGGGCTCGGGGCGACGGCAGGACCCCCACTTACCTGCGCGGGGCTCACCAGGAGCTGGCCGACCTAAGGCACACGGGACGCTGCCCTCCCCGTGCAGCAGTGGGGGCCGGTTCAAGACCCAAAGAAACTCCACAGCTGCCCAGCCCTTGCCTCTGGCGCCAGTGTGGCAGCCCCCAACCACAGTCCCCTAGATCGGCCCCGAGACGGAACAGTCCCCAACACCCAGGAGACCGCACCGGAATTCACTCGCAGGACTGCTGAAAATGCGGATTCCATCCGAGATGCTGATGCGGGTGGCCGGAGTGTGGCCTGGGGGCCACCGTGAGACCGTGAAGGTTCCGCTCCACACCTCACAGGCCCGTCAGCCACCCGCCCCAGCCCAAAGCGGCCCTGGCGTCAGCAGCCGGGTAGAGCGGATAAGAACGCAAGGCGCCCAGTGAACACCAACTGCAGCTGAGCAACAGACACCTTTCCGTATGGCTGCGCCCCTCGCGGTGTGGGGGACACGCTCATCCCCGGCAACATCTGGCTGGCTGAAACCGAGGTCCCTAGACACGGCCGACTGACAGACCTCCCGAGAGCCTCCTGGCCGCAAGGGCGCTAATTTTCTACTCAGTCCTGTGTACTCTTAAGACCCAGCATTTCCAAAGAAAATGTAGCTTCCAAGCAGTGACGAACCAAGACTATAAAATACACACCCAAACGGGAAGAAAACAGCAAACCGTCCCAACAACCTCTAACAGCAAGGACACGCCTACGTGACCCTAAATACGTTGAGCAAAACAAGATAAAGTGAGTTTCACTTAGTGTGTTTTCGCCAAGGCCACCGGTGTCCTGTCAACTAGCCGTGTGGCCCGAGTCCCATTCCCACCGGGGGACTCCACCGGGGTCACCACCCAGGAACCAAGCACCACCGAGCGACCTCAGCCGGGGAAGCCGAGGCCCAGGGGTGAGAGGCACCGGGGAGCAGGGGGCCAGGGCAAGAGCCACGAGGTGGGTGGGGACCAGCCGAGCAGGGCCCTCAGGTTTGGAAGGAGACAGTGCAGCATCCGCTGTGGCTCTCTGCTCTCCACCAACCAAGGACATCTCCTGACCAGCTCCCCAGCCCACCTGGCCGCGGGGCCCTCCACCTGGAACAGAAGGCAGACCCCCCCCCTCCCCTCCCCGGGCAGCAGGTACAAGTCCTACCCCTGCAGCCAGGCGGCCATCGAGGAAACCAGGAAGGAGCAGGACAGGGCAGAGTGGCAGGGACGCACAGCTGCCCCCTGCGGGGTGGGCGTGGGGCGACCCTGGCCACCAGGGAGCCACAAGGCAGCACAGGCCACCTCCCCAATGGCTGCTGGAATGACCTGCCCCCATCGCCTTCTCCCCACCTGCTTCCTCAGCCTTCCTGCTCCGGGGGGCGAGGGAGGGCCGTACTTTATAGGTCCAGGACTGGGACCGAGAGCCAAGGAGGCCCGGCCACACCCCCAGGGAGGCCCCGAGACCCAGGGAAGCCCCGAGGCCCTGGGAGGCCCCGAGACCCTGGGAGGCCCCGAGGCCCCGAGACGGGCTCCCTCGGGGCTCCAGCTCACGGCAACAGCTGCAGGTTGGCAGGAAATCTCTAGGGCGGGGCTCTCACCCGGGACAATCCTGCCCCCAGGAACAGTGGGCGACACCTGGGACATCTGTGGCCGTCACGACTGGAGGGCTCCTGGCATCGCGTGGGTGGGGCCCGGGACGCCGCTCAGCCCCCACAGCGCCCAGGACGTCCTCAGAGAGCGATCCAGGCCCACTGTCAGCAGTGCCGAAAGGCAAAGAGCCGAGTGTAGAAAGTGTCCTCGGCAGAAATTTCCAACAGACCCATCAGTGCAGCTGAAGGAAAGAGAAGGCGGCCCAGAGCGGGGGCCAGCGGACTAAGAGGGTGGGCCGTGAGCGAGCAGAGCCACGAGCCCCCCGACCACCCTCCCTGCTGGTGTAACGGCAGAGGCACAACCCTGCGCCCCCCGCCCCTGGTACGTTGGCTCTTCCTGAGTCGGCTGGGGGTGAGTCCTGAGAGCCAGCACAGACGCACAGGTGGCACAGTAAACATACTGTAAAGACATCTGCCCCCCAGCACAGCCCCTAAGCACTTCTAGAACCAGTGAGAGAGCCCTCAGGTGCCTGCGTCCAGACAAACCACATCCCAGTCTCCCCCGCCCCCGCAGCCCCCAGCCTTTCTGGAAATCTCTGTCTGGGATTTCTAATCCCTGGGGCACCCAGGTGACCCTGGAGAGACTAAAACGTCCTCATCCCTCTGCCTCTGCTGGGAAGCCGCTAGAGGCTTCGCTCGACCGAGGGGTGCTGTCTAGAGCCCCTACGACCACAGGCTGGCAGCGAAGTTCCACTGGGCCCACTCCCCGCTGGGTCAGCCACCCCGCCTACTCAGTGCCCAGCAGCCCGGTCCTGGGACCGCAGCAAGCAGAGACCCCCGATGACAGGCACAGCCTCTGGGGCAGCACTGGGAACGCTTGCCCGTGGAGGCCATGTCCGCAGAGGGAAGAGTTACCTGGTCTCTCCAGACCCAAGACCAGATGAGCTGTCAGCTCCAGGAGGGTACCCGACTGTCTTCGGACTCTAAGGTATCACAGCCCAACGGGAGGGCAGGTAACAACACGTCACGTCCCTTTCCACCTCTGAGACAACAACTGCCGGCCCCGGGACCCCCCCCGGAACCACTCGGGGTCTGGCAGGAGGCTCTGAGCAGCGCGGAAACGGCTGGCACCCGGCCCGCCCGCCAAGAACGCTCCTGGACTGGCGCTTCTGGGGGGAGCGGCCCAAGTGCAAGCAGCCCCTCCTCGGCGGGGGTGGGGGGGAGCGATGGCCCCCGGGTGTCCCCACCCTCCCCTGCACGCACCCCGTCCACGCTGGTCCCCACGGCCACCCTCTCCGCTGAGGGACTCACTCCGCGTCACTGCGGCTCTCGAGAACCTCAGGAGGTGTGACTTGAGAGCCGACCTCGCACCCCAGCTCCGGCCTGCTAGTTGACTTGACTTCCTTCTCGCGCCACCAGGAACTCACAGGAATAACCCAGCATTCGACGATGGCTGTGGCCGAGCTCCCAGAAGGGGAAGGACCTGTCCCAAGGGGGAAGGCTCCCAGAGGGGACCTCCGGCTGCCCCCCGAGGTTGAACAGAGCACGTGGGAGGCCTTCTAGAGGAGGGGACCCCAGACAAGGCCTGGACAGGAGCGGCGTGACAGCCGGGCCCAGAGCCACAGTCTGTTCTTGGGAGCAGGAAGACACGGGGTTTCTGAGCAAGGAAAAGATGTGCTGTCATCCCCACCCTGTGACAGCGCCTCCGGCCCTGCGTGTCGACCCCCACGCCAGTAGGGTCCTGCGCGAGCACGGCCTGCACCAGAAGCTTCTGTAGAAGCCGGGTAGGAGAGAGACGTAAAGGCAGGCCACCAGCCACGGGGAGAGTGAGGGCGGGGGAGTGCTTACAAGCAGACTCCCGCCACACCCACTCCTGCGTGGGCCAGTCCCGCGGGCACCGGGGAGCATAGGCGTGCGCGCTGTCTTCCACACTCAGCGGGTCACTCAGGGCTCGGCCCGGCACGGGCTCCCCAAGCCCCCAAAGGGGAAGGGAGCAGACTCGAAACCACCCTAGGTGGGGTCCTCCCACGCCAACCAAGACTTGGTTCAGGTGTCCCCTTCCCCAAAGGTTCACGGAGTGTGCCACACGTCAACATTGCCGACCAGTCATCACAGCGCTCCCTGGCATGTCCCGCTGCGAAGCCCAAGACCCCGAGGCATCCATCGGGTGCGACGGGCCACCGGACACTGATGCGGACCCCAACCCCAACCAGCACGCCCACACTGGCCTGCCCAATGCCACCAAAGGCCTGAAGGCTGGCGGCCCCCAGCACCCCGTCTCTCCTGCTCCTTCCCCAGCCCTCTGCCCATCACCTGACCCATGGCCTTGATGGACTTCTAACTCCTCACAGGAGGAGACGGAGCCCCAGCTGCTCAGCCCTGGGTTTTCAGGGCCCACCTGGAATGAATCTACCAAGAATCCACCACAACCAGGACAAGGGACCCTGCTGCTCGTGAGGTGGCCTGGGACAGCTCCATGGGGCCAGGAGATGGGCACCAAAGGCAATCACGGGACAAGAGGTTACTGGGCATCCCAGGAGAAACGCCACCCTCCACAAGTACAGCCCTGAGGGAACGGGGTCAGCGGGGGCCCCCAGACCTGTCCCAAGCATTTACTCAGACCCACCAGGAAATCCCCATGGACACAGGTGACACTGTGGGTGTCTGGAATGTCCACTGACTAGCATGCCGGCTTCCTCAGAGCGGGGATGAGTAGATGGGAAGGCTTTCAACTTAAAAAAAAAAAAAAAAAAACACACCTCACCTACTTCCTCTCCCGACCCACAGATAATTGCTATGTAATTAAGAAGAAAAGGAGGAAAGCCAGCTGGAACCGGAACCAGGAGTTCAAAGAAGTCTGTCTTCACAGGGGCTCTGTCCTCCCCGAGCAGGGACACGCCCAGGACCAGGCAACGAGACACTCATCCCCAATCCGCTCGAGAGAAATGAGAAGCAGTCAAAATCCGACCACAAGCCCCTTTACCCAAGAAGGTCCGACTGCCAACCTGAGGCAGAAAAAGCAAGCCCTGTGCCCCATGACTACTGCGAGCCCGGCGCCCCTGGGGTTCTGCCCACCGCTAGGGCGGGGCGGGTGTGTCCAGCCAGCTCCTCTCACACCTCCCTCCCCACGGCCCCACGCAGGTCACACTTCCATCAGCCAAATGCAGCACACACAGCGGTGGCCCCCCAGCCCCTTCCAATTATCAGGGCTACTGACACCATTCTGGGAAGGGGGGGACGCAGATCATCTCAGGTGTGTGCACCCCCTATGCACTCCCAGAGGTGCTGCAGTCAGTCCCCAGCCATCACCCTGCCCATCTACCTGCAGAGCCTGGGGGTCCCTTTCCGGGGGCACAATTTGGAGACGCGAGCGAAAAACAAAAACAAACTACCAGGGAAACCGCAAACTTCCCCCTTTCAAACCTGCGGGTCTGGCTCCCAATCTGTTCTCGTCACAGACACCACTTCCTTCAGGGACCAGATCAGGTCCCTGCGGACATCACCCCCCTACACTGGAGCCTTTGTGCTCCCACTCATCTCTCACACCCACGAGCTACAGGGGCCTGAGCCTGGCCATGTCCTTCAGGGTAGGGACAGAGGACCCACACAGATGGAGCCCCAGCAGATGGATGATGTGTGGACGCCCCCGCAGGCCAGGGTCCTCTGTGGGGAGACTGGGAACAAAGTGCTGGAGCCCTCCAGGGCCACTGCCCACAAACAATGCCGTCCAGAGGCCAAGAACCCCCAAGCCTGCCCAGGATGACAGCCCCTAACATGAAAGCTTCCCCAGAAAGTTGGGGCAGAAGGGGGCAGGGAGATCAGCGTGGCCACCGCCCCGGGCGCATAGACACCTCACCCCCTCCCTGATCCGAAGTGTTTCCGGAAAACAAAACCGGTGGCAAGGGCGGAAGGGGGAGGGCACAGCCACACCGAGGCCGCAGTTCCCAAGCAGTGCCCTGCAACAGGTCACCCTGGACAAGACCCCTGCTGCTGCGGGTCTCGGGCTGCACGCCCCTTCCCCACCCCAGTGCTCCCCACGCCCCAGCCCCTGCTCTTCCCTCAGGGCCTTCAACACCACAAAGCCAGGAACGGGTGGGTGCGCTGGGGCAGGGGTCCAGGGTGAAAGATGGAGGGTGGGGGACCTGGGGAGTGGGCAGTGGGGTCCGGAGTCAGGAGACAGTGGAGGAGAGCAGGGTCTGGAGTCAGGGCACACCGGGAGTGGGCAGGAGGGTCTGGAGTGAGGGGTCCATGGAGGACAGCAGAGTCTGGAGTAAGGGGTCCGTGGAGAACAGCGGGTCTGGAGTCAGGGGGTCGGGGAGGACCGTGAGATCTGCAAGGTAGGCGCCAGCCGGAATGAGTAAGGCCTGAGCCCGGGGAAAGGGGCAAGGTCTGGAGCGAGGAGGCGGCGGGTAGAACGCGGGAGTCCCCGGGCTGCGGGGGACGTGGGGCTGGAGTACGGGCCCCGGGGGCGGGGGTGAACAGGGTCTGGAGTGAGGGGTCCGCGCGGTGGGGCGCGGCGGCCCGGGCGCGTGGCCGTGGCAGTGGCGAGGGCGCGCGCGTCCTTACCTCGGGGCCTCCGCCGTGGCCGTGGCCGTGGCCGGCCGGGCAGCAGGCGGCCCGGGCTCCCTCAGCAGCGCGGCGCGGGCCCCCGCTCCGGGCCCCGCTCGTGCCGCGGCTCCGGCTCCTCCGTACCCCCTCACCGCTACATCGGAAGACCGTCGTGAGGGAGT
>NC_064816.1:990045-1000573 GCF_023721935.1 Panthera uncia | reverse complement strand
GGCGGGGCTTCGAGGCCGCGGGCGCCGCCGCACGACGGCCGCCGCGCTTTGCGGCCGCTCCGGGGCTGCCAGACCGCTGCCCGCGGGGGGTTTCCCGGAGGCGCGCGCCCCGCGGCTTGGGTGGGGGCAGGGGAGAGCGCGCGGGCGCGCGGGGAAGGAGCCGGGCAGCGTCCACCCTCCCGGGGGCGGGGCTCCCGCCGCTCGCCCGGGCCCGCCTGCCGTCGCCATGGCGACGCGTGGCCGGCCGCCCCGCCGCGCTTCTGTGACGTCACGGTCTCGCCACCTGACGTCACGGCCGGGCGGTGGCGCGGGGCGTGGCCGGCGCGGGGACGGGCCGGGAGTGACCGGGACTCGGTGGGGCGGCGCCCGGGATGCGCAGCTGAGGGCCGGTCAAGGCGGGGCGGGGGAGCGCTCCCCGGGCCGCCGCCGGGCGCGCGCCGCGGCAGCGGAAACTCGAGGGGCGGGGGCAGGTCCACCTGATCTGGCGCGGCCTGCAGGGCTTGCCCTGGGCTCCCAAGGTGGCTGCCGGCCAGGACCCCGGGCGCGGCTTTCCCGGGGGGTCCGGGCAGTGAATAATGGGCAGGGCCCTTCACGAGGTCTTGTGGGCAGCGTGGGGCAGGGCCCAGTACTCTGGAAAAAAGATGTGATCAGGTGGAAGAGTGCGGTCCTGCTGGTGGCGGCCAGATGGGATGCAGAGGAAACCGGCTGGGAAGAGTCCAGCCCGAAGGGTCAGCGGCGGGGTGCCATGAGCGGGCGGGGCGGGGTGGGGGTGGGGGGCAAGCCAAGCGCTCGCAGAGGCTGGCGTTGGTAACCCAGGACTTCAGCCACCTCCATTCCACCTCAGTCGGTACTTTCTAATTGATGAACTTCTTTCCAGCTTATCTCTTAACTCAGGCAAAAGAGCCTGCAGGGGAACCATCCCCTGATGGAAACCAAAATTTACCCCAACAAGCAAGAGGGACTGCCCTGAGCCAGCAAGACCCCACTTGTGATGGACCCCGGGACAGCGATGTGCTTGACATCACTGGCCACACGCTCATACCCACTGACTTTGTCCCACAGTTTCCTTATATAAACCTGGAAGTATTTTCGTCATTTGGGAGGGGGTCTTGAGACGCTAGTCTGCTTTCTTCCCGGCGTTGGCCTCACTGAAAGAAACTTCTCGTTTTACCACCACTCGGGTTCTCTGCCTTTGGATTTTGTTGGCAGCGAAAGGCTGGACCTGGTCTGTTTGGGATCCCCGGAGCCAGGTGCTTTTGCACCCCTGGACCCCCGCCACGTTAGGGCTTTTCCTGCCACAACTTTCTCCAGCCCCCTTGCACTGTCACCACCACCAGGGAGCCCATGCCACATTCCTGAGTTGTCCTTTCTCACCACATCCTAACCCTTTTCCATAAAGAAGTAGATTTGTTTAAAATCAGCCTCCTCCTAAATACAGTGCTCAATGGATTAGGAAAGAAAGGAAGAAAGAAAGAAAAAGAAAGAAAGAAAAGAGAAAAAGGCAGAAAGAAATCTACCTTGTCCACCAGCCAGGCCAGGGACCACATCTGCTCTGCTCACTATGTCTGTGCACCCAGCAGCAGGCACTCAGTCTGTGTGTGATCACTGCGTGTGGCAAAGGAATGACGGAATGAATGAACAGAGTTCACAGTCCTTCCAGATTCTGGAGCACTCAGGGGTTTGTTTCCTCAGACTTCCTGGCCCCATCTCTCCTCTCCTCTCATTCTTTAGGAAAATCTGCTCTCTGTGCTCAGTTCCCAGGGGGTCAGGAAGCATGGTGGCCGCTTCTCCAGAGGAATTTCAGCCTAGCCTTAACCCTGAGCTCCAGCCTCGCCCCTGTAAAAAGCTGCGTGTCTATGCAGCTGAAAGATCATGGAAAGTGAGGCCAAGTCTGGGGTTGTGCCAGTAAAAGGCTGTGTGACAATGCACCGATCACCCACCCTCTCTGCTTCTCCGCATCCTCATCTGTAAGTTAGGACTATCCATAGCCTCCTCAGGTATATTATGGGAATTCATGGAGAAAGAATTTGCCAGCACAGGACCCTCTGCCTCAAATGAACATCTCTCTAATCGCGGAGTCTCTGAAAAAGCAAACGGCCTCTGTGCTTCCTCATTTTGGACCCACTTCAAATGTGGTCCACATGTTCCTGCCTCCTTTTAGCTTTGATCATGGGGACACCATTTGGAAAGCTGGGGTGGGAAGCAGCCCCGTGGGAGCTCTCAGCACAATAAGAACATTGTAAAAAGGGTGAGCTGCTCTCTCCATTGCCCATCCCCCCATCCGGAAAAGCCAAACAAAATCCCAGCCTCCCGATAAATCCCAAACAGCTGTGGATTTCAGGGAGGGCATGGGCAGGAAGCGACCCCTTCTGTTCCTTTACCCTTACAAGAGGCAGGCCCATCTCTCTGCCTGTCCTTGGAGAGACCCCAGCACAGGAACAGGCCTGCATCCTGGGGTCCAGTGACAGCGTACAGGCACAAGCAGGTGCCGGGGGTCACTTTTGTCAAACTGAATTGGATTTTCGCTCTCTGCAGCCAGGCCTTTCCCCCTGTGGGGCAGGGATGCAGACGCGCACATTCCCGTTTTCGAGATGTGGAAACTGAGGTTTACAAAGAAGTGGCTTGCCCACTGTCCCCTGGCTTCAAACTTGCAACGCTGGTACCCTCCGCCGGTGGGTAGCACCTGCCCCCACTGTTGTCCCTCCAGTCCCCCATCCCCCCGCTTGGGGGGAGGCAGCACCCCCCACTCCCAGTCCCAGTGTTTGTGGTGGAAGAGAACGCTCAACCCAAGGTGAGGCCTGGTGCCACACGCTCACAGTTCTGTCTCTCTGTGAGCTCTGGAGGGGAAACCGAGGCCAGAAGGCACGTGAGAGGCAGCCAGTGAGGGGTAGCCAATGAGGAAACCCAGCAGTTTCTGGGAGAGAGTGCAGAAGCTCGCGCGTGTAACTACCCACCCCCAAGGTCTCCCATCCTCTGAGAACGGACCCCAGCAAGGCTGTACCATGTGACCAACCAGCCACCTCTGATTGGCCCAGAGCGAGCCAATCAGCTCCTCCTCTGGGATTGCGGGGCGGGACGTATCTCTGTCTGCTTATGTTAAATGTGCCCCAGATAGTGGTCTTCTGACCTCGTGTGGCTTCTCCGGCATCTGACTCTGGTGGTGTTGAGATGCACCATAGGTGAACAAGCGCCCCAGTGTGCCCCGGCCTCCTGGGACCTGAAACTTCTCGTGCTAAAACCCTGAAAGTCCCAGCAAACCAAGATGGCCTCGTCACCCGAGCATGGGACACGCAATGTGCTATTTGTCACCACAGATCCCAGATGAGGAGCTCCTCCACCCCACTCCCAGGGGGCCAAGGCCTGAGTGAGGTAGAGGGTTGAATAGCGTCAACCCCAAAATTCAAGTCCACCTGAAACCTCAGAATGGGACCTTATTTGAAAATACGGTCTTTCGTCTTTGCAATGGAAATTAAATTCAGATGAGGCCGTGCTGGATCAGGGTGGGCCATGACTCAATGGCTGGTGTCCTTAGAAGACACACAGGGACAGAGTGGACACCCGAGGCATGCAGCCACAAGCCAAGGCGCGCCTGGAGCCCCCGGAGCTGGGAGAGGCAGGACGGTCCCTCCCCTGCAGCCTCCAGAGGGAGAGCAGCCCTGACACAGGCTTCGGGGCTCCAGCATTTAGGAGGATAAATCGTTGTTTCAAGCCACCCAGTTTGCGGTACTTTGAAACGGCAGCCTCAGGAAACTCCCACAGACGTGGACCCAGAGTTGGCCACTGTTTTGGGTTGAGCTGTGGTCCCCAAAAAGGTATGTTGAAATTCCAACTCCCATACCTGTCCAAGATCAAGGTGTCACAGGGCTATTCCTGCTGAGGGAATCTGCCTCAGGCTCTCCCAGCATCACTGGGGGGATCACTGCAATCTTGGCGTCCCTTGGCCTGTAGAAGCATCACCCCATATTGGCCCCATCTTCACGGGGCTTCTCCCTGCTTGTGTGTCCCAATGTCCCCTTTTTGCAGACACCTGTCGTATTGGATTAGGGCCACCCTCCTCCAGTGTGGCCTCACCTTAACTTGAAAAATTACTCCTTCAATGACCCTCTTTCCAAAGAAGGTCACCTTCTGGGATCCTGGGGGCTAGGACTTCCAACGTATAGATGGAGAGGTACTCAACTGAACTCGTAGCAGAGCAAGCACACGGGCACACGGCACGGACCCACCAACTTTGGGGGTTTGGTCAAGGCCCTCCAACCCCCAAAACACGGACAACCTGAGACAGGCTCAGTGCCTTCCAAAGCGTCCCAGAGGGACGGAGCCCCGAGTGCCTGTACCTCTGACCTCCCTACTGGCTCCTGCCCTCTCGTCTCCCACATAAAGCTTTCACCCCCAGTCTTTATGTTGGGCCCAGACAGGTCACAACACAGTGAATGCAGCAGCGACGGGAGAATAGAGCTGCCCTCTCTGCAAAAATGAAAAGAATACGACTCATCCCTTTTTCTAAAAAAATGTTATTTTTTTAATCTTAGAATGTAATGAGCATATTTTTAAATAACATTAACAAATGTTAAACTTTGTCTTAAATTCTGGTTAGTCCTAGTACTTAACTGGGAGAGGCAGGAAGGACCGGTCCCTGGAACTTGCAGAGGGATCACAGCCCCACGGAGACCTTGATCTGGGATGGTCCGGCCCCCAGGATTTGAGAACGCTGAGCCCCCACACCGCCCCATCATCCCCACCAGGGCCTTTCCGCCTGCCTCGCCTGGATTGCAGGCTCTGCCTTCCAGAAGGTGGGAGGACAGACGCCTGTGGCTTAAGCCCCCAGTTCATGATCTCCTGGAGCAGCCACCCAGGCAAACTGTCCCACTCTCAACTCCACCCCCGTCCTCTGTCCTTACAGGTCACCTGGGGGCCGAGGACACGTGCACTCCTTCCTCCGGGCCTGGGCGTCCATCTCCTAGGCCGTCCCCTCCTCCTCCTCCTGTCACCAACACCATCTCCCACCCAGCCCAGGGACACGTGCAGTCAAGGCACAACCACGCAACCCGTGTCCCACGTCCATAGGCGCGTCCCCCCAGCACAGCGCACCCCATCTCTTCATGGTTTCATTTCCCTAATATCTGCGGGGCGCCTTCCTGCTGCAGCCGAAACATTTATCTTCACAACTCAGGACATAGCCCAGGAAGCGTCACAGGGCTGCGGGGATCACTGCAATCTTGGCGTCCCTTGGCCTGTAGAAGCATCACCCCATCTCGGCCCCCTCTTCGCGGGGCTTCCCGCTGCTAGTGAGTCCCAACGTCCCCTTTTTAGAAGGACGCCAGTCGTTGCTTTAGGGCCCACCCTACTCCAGCGTGACCTCACCCCAACTATACCTGCAACAACCCTATTCCCAAATAAGGTCCCCTTCTGAGGTCTGAGGGTCAGGACTTCAACGTACGGACCTGGGGGAGGACACAGCACAACCCACGCTGCTTGCCCGGGGCTTTGCTTTGTCTGGTTTCTGTCCGCAGGTCTCGTTTCCTTCCCGTGGTGGCAAAGCGTCCTGTGGAACAGGACTCCGCCCTCCCTCCTGTGTCCACGCGGGATGTCCACTCTGCCGACAGGCCGCCACGCTGAGCCCTGGGGAGGCCCCTCCAGGTGGGTTTCTGTGAGACCTTCCTGTTTTTATTCCAGACACTTCCACCATTACTTTGCCTTCATGCCAAGTGACGCTGGTTTTTCATTTTCTGCAAACTCCCTTTTTCAAATTAAAAGTCGAGCAGCTGGGGGGCTCAGTCGGTTACGCGTATCTGACTCTCGGCGATTTCGGCTCAGGTCATGATCCCAGGGTCGTGGAATCGGGCGGGGTGCTGAGTGTGGAGGCTGCTTGGGATTCCCCCCCACTGCCACACTCTCTCTCAAAATTAGAAAGTAATAATTAAAAACAAAACCAAAAAAACAGCTAAGCGTATAAAACCAAGTTGATTGAAAAGGAGGACAGGAGGGAAGCACACCGTGGAGGTGGATGGGCAGGGCTGAGGGGGTGCCTGTGCGGGGCAGGGTCCACGGGCAGGGCGCAGGGGCGACAGGCCATCGGGGCCGTGCGCCGGGTAGGGCAACAGCGCGCCAGCCACAAACGGCCCCGCAGAGGCTCTGCGATGCAGGCAGGACTACAATGTTTATTTCCAGGATCCTCCCCCGTAACAAAACCCACCTTGACGTAACAAAGGTGCCCAGCGCCGCAGGGGCACGGGCTGTGCAGGGGCGAATCCGCACGTGCGCACGCACGGTCCTCCAGGACGGGCTACCGCCTGGCGAGCCGGCCATCGGGAGGGACTCGGCCCCACGGTTAGTGCAATGCGTGCCTCTCACGGAGGCTGAATTGGGGACTTAGTTAAAGGGACCCCCGGGAGACCCAAGGCTTGGGTTTTCCACGCAGGAGCACCCAGACCCGGGCGCTTTCTCAGGGACCACGGCCACCTTTGGACACCACGTGGTGTTCAGCACGAGTAGCCAAAGCAAGCAAGCGTGTGTGGAGAACAAGGCTGGCCGTCCTGGGGCTTCTGGAGAGGCCGGCGACCCGGTGCGGCAGTGTGGGACGGAGAGGGTCCCCGTCCTACCCCGAGGCAGCCAGCTGGGAGGAGAGGGGCAGCACTCGGGGCGCCCGGGAAGCCTGGCCAGCAAGGGCGAAGAGCCCACTACTCCTTCGGACCATCTGTTCACAAGGGTGCTGCAGAGATCCCCATGGGACGTTCGGCTGCTCCGTCTCAGAAGGAGCTAGAACAATCGGAGGAGAGAAAAGTGGAGTCTTGTTCCGGTTCCTCACTAAGGCACAGGTTTGTCCTGTCTTCTTTCCTTCCGAAAAGCCGTTCTCCTGAGAAACTCCATCCCCCGCTTCCTGCAGCTCGAGCACAGGGCTGTGAGGCCACAGGCTCCGAGCAGCCGGGGGCAGGCGGTGAGCGTGCGGGCCACCCGCCCTCTGCCAGGTGCCGCTGCTTTCCTCGGCTTGTACACGGAGGGGAGAGGCCAGCGGCCCCCCATCCTCCCCCAGAAGGATTCTGCCCCCGGTTTCGGATCTCGACAGAGGTCTACTGCAAGTCCCCAGGAGGAGAGCCACCGCGGGCAGGAAGGCTGGAGCCAGGCTGGCCAATGGCCCCAGCACGGAGCGCGTGGGGCAGGCGGACGGGGAAGCCCAGCTAACGAGCCTCTGGACGACCCCGGAGGCTGGTCCACAAGAGCCCTCTGGCTGCAGGTGAACAGAGACTTAGAAGGACGAGGACATGGGCGACTCGGCCACACGCCAAGCCCGTCAGGAACGAGGTGAGAAGGCAGAGGGCGAGCGGGCGGACACGGGGCCGTCAGCTCTGCAGGAAGGGCGGGTGGGCGGCCTGCTGCTGCCTTGTCCGTGGGGAGGCCTGTGGTCGGCCCTCTGAGACCTCGACAGGAGGGGGCGTGGGCGTTTCGGTAACCAGACAGGACTCGCAGCCAGGGAGGCGTCCTCCTGCTGGGCAGCAGAGGCTGGACCTCCACGCCTGAAGGTGAGATGAACACGAGTGGGCCCCACGCTCTGGCCGGGGGCGGGGGAGGTGGGCGGCGGGGGCGGGCAGCAGGGCTGGTCGGCCCCTCTAAGGCCACTGGCTGCCAGCAGCCGGGTAGCTGGGCACGGTGGGGTACTCGGGCAGACTATTCCCCGAGAAGTTGTTGTACTGAGCCTCCCGAGACGGCGGGTTCCGCCAGGTGCCCGCATTCCATTCTGTCTGTGCCTTCTGGAAACTTCCACCGGCCCCCCGGTAGATCCTGTGCACCTGCAGGGACAGAAGGTGGGGGTGGGGGGCAGAGAAGTGCACGTGACCAAGAGAGACCTCGTGCTTAAGCCTGTGCTTTTCCTAAGCAGACTATAAAATACCAGAACGATCCTTGTGGAGACTTCAGGAAACGCATGGAAGCTGAGGCCGTCCCTCCCAGCTTCTCTCTGTGGACCGCCCCCCGGACACCCACCCTCGGGCCCCTTGTGATGCTAACAGCCATCCCTGGGCATGACCGGTGGCTTCCAGGCAGAGACCCCCAGAAAGGACTAACTCCCCATGGCCCAGCAGGCCTGTGCTAACAGGCCCCCCACTGCACCTCTGGGAATGCGGGGCAGTACGAGAAATTCTAGAAGTCCTGGAAAAGTCAGTAAGTAAAAACTGGCATTTTAACTCAACGCTCTTGATGCTTAGTGACGCTGAACACTTTCCTCGTTTCTCACTGGGATTTGCCTTTCTTCTTCCACACAACTATTACTAAATATGTTTCTTTTCTTGGAGGCAGTGGGGGGTGTGCGAGACAGAGCCCGCATGGGCCTGACACCTCCGTCCCCCAAGGCCGGCTCACGAGGCTGGCCCTCAGGGGCGTCAGGACCCGGACTCTGGGGCTCCCACCACCCTCACCGGCAGGGGGCTCATGTCCCGGAGCTGTCTGTGCAGACACGAGGTTTGCACTGAGGACCTGCTCCCCTCCTGGGGTCTGGGGTCTCCGCCCGAGCCCGGCAGAGGGGCCTGCTGACCGACACCCGGTGAGAACCTGGGCGCTGGGTCCCTTCGTACCCCCTGGAGACCACACCTCACACGTGGTCACATGCCGTTTTGGGGGCACACCTAGGAGAGGATTCTGGAAGCTTAGCCTGGTGTCCCCACCCCCACTCCACAAGCCTCTGCCCTTAGGTCATTTTGCTTCTCATCCTTTCTCTGTATCAACCTAGGCCTTGGGGAGACTGCTGAGCCCTGGGGGTCCTCCTGACATGCCCCGCCCCTGGGGCATCTCTTTGTTTTGGAAGCACAGGCTCTCCTTCTGTCCAGGCAGCCTTTCTTTCTGGCCCAAGAGCCCTTTTCAATTTGCATTTGCTTTCTACTCTGTGAGGTTTGCTGCTCGGAAGTCCCTGGTTGGAAAGTCGGCTCCTGCAGGGACCTCGTGGTGGAACCGCCTGGAGGCTCACTCGCGCGTGTTTTCTGCCGGCCCCTCCCTGCCCTCAGACTGTCCACACGGCTGAAGGCATCTGGGGTGCAAACGGTGGGGGGGGCGGGGAGTGGCAGGATCCTTCTGTCCGCCCAGCCAGGTGCACCCGGGAAAAAGCCTACGTAGGCCAGGAGCCCCACTCAGACAGCTAGAGGCGCGGGGCCAAACGCTCACGACACTCCGCGCGTGCTGGGGGCGCAGCGCTAGAGCCCGCACCGCTCCTCTTTCCCACGGGGACTCCGCGCACATCCCCGCGCCCGGGCCTGTGACCACCACCTCCGGGGGGGCTCGAGGCCGCCGGCCAGGTGCGGCCGGCTTCCCCAGCACCGCTCGGTGCGCGTTCCCGCTGCGGCCTCCGCACACCCAGGGCGGCACCGCCCGCGGGAACTTTCCGGCACAGAGACGGCGCCCCAGCCCCACACGGCCGGCAAGTATCTGAGATGCGGTGGGGGGTGCAGCGGATCCCCCCGCTCCGTGTTTAGTTTTACTTGACTTTACCTCATGTGACTTTAACCGTAAATGGCAACAAATGTCCGGTGGCGGCCAAATCGGGCAGCGTGGAGTACACCCTGGGACACGCAAGTGGGGGGACACTAGTGGGTGGGCCCCCAAAGGCAGGCGCGGTCATCATCAGCCCACACTCTGCGGTTTCCCTAAGCCTGCCTTAGCAGAGATCAGCTCGTCATGGACATTAGGTCACGTCCTGGAACAAGGAGGATACGAGCCCCCAGGGCCCGGGCGATCCGGCGACCGGAAGATGCTGGAAGTCCCGGGCCCAGAGGACTCACCTTTATGATTGCGATGGCCATCATGGCAGCTGACATGGAGAACATGATGGCCGGAAGCAGCATGACCACGGCGGCCCCGACGTTGGTCTGGAAGAACCCGACTGCCGCCAGCCAACCACTGCAAGGGGCAAGAGAGAGCAGCATGGGTGCCAGCACGTCCACCAAACAAGGGCCCAGCATCCTTCATATGTAAACAGCTCCAACAAATCAACAACAACAAAAATGAATGGCAGAGAAATGGGCAATTTGTGCAAGGGCTCACAGGGGCCAATGCACACATGAAACGATGCTCAAACCCAGCAGTGGGGAATGCAAGCTAGAACGCGGGAACGTGTGGTGTGTGTGAAGGGCCGAGAGGAGCACTGCACCAGTGGGAGCGTGTCCCTTTGCGGGAGCAGTGGGAGTGGCCTACAAAAAGCCCTAAGAGCTCATTTCCTGCACCCCGGCTCTCCTCTGAGAATTCACGCCACAGCAATGACTTATAATGAAAAGCCAGGAGTAACCCAAATGTTCACCAGCCGGAAACACAGCCACACGACAGAATGCTGAGGAGACGTTAACAAAACCAGAGCAGAAAAGAAAGCTGAAGATGAGTCAGGACAGCAAGACTCTACGAGACCCATTCTGTCCATGGCACATGTGCAAAGTGGAAAGAACACCCACGCCCGCCTCTGGGGGGAGAGACAGAAGATAACTATTGTCGAGATTTTATCATTTTACTGATTTTTTTTTTTTTTTTTTTTTTTTTTTTTTTAAAGTTTTTTTTT
>NC_064816.1:955998-989945 GCF_023721935.1 Panthera uncia | reverse complement strand
TTTTGTTTATTTTTGGGACAGAGAGAGACAGAGCATGAACGGGGGAGGGGCAGAGAGAGAGGGAGACACAGAATCGGAAACAGGCTCCAGGCTCCGAGCCATCAGCCCAGAGCCTGACGCGGGGCTCGAACTCACGGACCGCGAGATCGTGACCTGGCTGAAGTCGGACGCTTAACCGACTGCGCCACCCAGGCGCCCCATTACTGATTTTTTTTTAAAGTAGGCTCCACGCCCAACGCAGGGCCTGAACTCACGACCCTGAGATCAAAACCTGAGGTGAGATCAGGAGTCAGACGCTTAACCCACTGAGCCATCCAGGTGCCCCTTGAGATTTCATTTTTCTTTTTTTTTTTTTAATTTTTTTTTTCAACGTTTTTTATTTTTTATTTTTGGGACAGAGAGAGACAGAGCATGAACGGGGGAGGGGCAGAGAGAGAGGGAGACACAGAATCGGAAACAGGCTCCAGGCTCCGAGCCATCAGCCCAGAGCCTGACGCGGGGCTCGAACTCACGGACCGTGAGATCGTGACCTGGCTGAAGTCGGACGCTTAACCGACTGCGCCACCCAGGCGCCCCGAGATTTCATTTTTCTAAACAGGTAATAAAGACACATGGTTCAAGGTTCAAGGAACCTAAAGGCTAGGAAATTATCACCAGTTCATTACTATTACTGGAACCATGTGCTTTATTCAGGTTTTGTTGCTGTTCCCCTGGCATCCCTGTTCCAGAGCCTGTCGTGTGGCCACATCCACTGAGAGTCCAGCCAGGTCCCCCCCGCACAGGCTCCTGCGGCCACCCCCGCACCGTGGGAGCGTCACACCCGGAGAGGTGGCCGCCCAGCACGCACGTGGTGGAGCCCCACGTCTCCAGGGGCTGCCCGTATTTGCTCGCGCCTTACGGAACAGCACGAGGACCGCAGCGCTCAGCAGCACGTGGGCTTTCCCGCAAGCATGTTTAGGGACGATGCCACGCTCCCACCGAAAGGGAAGCTGCGTGTCCTCCTCACCCAAGTGTGTGAAGTGGGGGCAGAGGACCCCTGGCCCACAGGCCCATTCTGTGCTGGGTGCCGGGGCCGAGAATGACCCTGGCAGTGGGGACAGGCCTGCTGCCTGTTCCCACTCAGCCTGGGGGAGGTGGAAAAACTACTGGGGGCGCCCGGAGGGCTCGATCGGCCAAGCGTCCGCCTCTCGATTTCGGCTCGGGTCGTGATCCCAGGGTCATGAGATCAAAGCCCCACGTGGAGCTCTGTGCCGGGCGTGGAACCTGCTTGAAATCCTCTCTCTCCCTCTGCACCTCCCCAAAATAAAATTAGAAAAATTTTGAAATAAAAAACTTAAAAAAAAAAACTAAAAAAATAAAAGCCACTGGGAGGGGAGACTCAGCTGGGTGTTTAGGCCGAAGGAGAGGTAGGGGGGAGCCCATAGTGGGTGTGAGCACAGCTAGGCAGCTGCAGGGCCAGGCGGGCACCAGGCGCTCCTGGGAGGGGAGAAACGCTGGCTCTGCTGGGGGTGTCACCTGGGGACGAACATCCTTCCACCAGATCTGGGGCTCTGGAAAGAGGGGCCGGTGGGCGGGGGCCCCAGCCTGAGGATCGTGGTCTCCGGGGCGGGCGAAGGCACCCACGGGCTGAACGTAGGACTGGGAGCCTGCCCCAGCCTCCCAGCAGTGAGAATAACCTCCTTTATTACCCAGGATGACAGCACTCAGGTTCTAAGGACAGCAGGTGACAAACTGGCCTCCGTCAGGACCAACTGGATGAGCGACGGAGACTGCCGCATGCCACCCTCGTCGGGGAGACACCACGGCATCAGGGCTGCGGAGCAGGGAAGATGGAGAGGGCAGGGCTCAGGGAGGAGATGAGGGGGTGCTGCTGGGTGCTCCCCCAGAGAGTCTCAGGAGCTCGCGGGGCTGGAACCAGGGACGGGACAACATGCACGTAAAAGAACGGTGCGGACACAAGACCTGGGGAGTCTGGCAGCTCCCCAGGAGGTCAACTCAGCTGCCGCGTCACCAAGCAACCTGGCAGCCGGGCGCACACCTGAGACACTGAGACCTGTGTCACAGCGGCACTACTAACGGCAACGCCCATAGACACCCAGAGCCCGTGAGCTGTGGACGGAACCACAGCGTCCACCGCGCACGCGCGCAGATGACCGTGTCTACCGCGCATGCGCACATCCCTCGGCCGCGAGCAGGAGCGAGGCGCCCACCCCCGCCGCCCCACGGGCCGACTCTGAACACACGACACTCAGGGAGGGAACGAGACACGAGAGGCCACATGGGGTGTGAGTCCACTTGTGTGAAAGGTCCAGAAAAGCTCATCGGGGACAGGGAGGGGGCTCGTGGGGGCCGGGGGAGCGGGTGGGGGTGACGGCCAATGGGGGCGAGTTGTTTTTGGGGCAATAGAACATTCTGGCACTAAACAGAGGTGATGGCTGCACCACCTGTGAACGTACTCTAAACCACTGAATTGTTCACCTTAAAAGAGCGAATTTCTGGTCTGTGACACGTACCTCACCAAAGCCATTATTCTAAAAACTGAACTCTGGGAAACTACAGGACAAGCAAGCCTGTTTCTGCGATGAATCGATCAGAAAAAGACTGGGAAGGGCGAAGACAGAAAACGACTCATGGAGACGTGCGCGCCTCATCTGGGTCTGACCCGGAAGGACGGCTAAAGCAGAACGGAATTCAATGCCACGTGGAATCCTGAGCACGGGGGCAGCCTTGGGGACGACAGGCTGCTGAGCCCTGGGTGTCCTCCCGGCACAGCCCCACCCCTGGGGTCCGAAGCCAGCCCCTCACTGGCCCTGTAGACCGAGATCTGAGAGGGCATCAGAGAGAGCTCATCTGCCCGACAGGTGCAAAGACCCAGAGGGAGGGTGTATCTTGGAAACGGTCCCAGGCGAGAGGGGACTTCGAGCCTCTATAAAGGGGGCAGAAGACACGGGAGGGAGCTGAGGAGCAGGTCCAGGAGGCCACCAGCACCCACCCGGGGCCTCGAGCAACAAGACAGCACACGTTCGACGTGCGGTGACCAGGACAGAGCCTCGTGGCTCTTCCAGGGCAAAGAGGAAAGAGTGACAGGAGTGAAACCCAGGAGGATGGCAGCAGGGTGTCCCCAGCTAAGAGCTGGAGACACGGCGAGGGCCACGGCGTGTGACACCCGCCCTCAGGGGACGAGCTCCCGATACCGAGATTTCGACCGACAGGCCGAGCAAGACACACGTGAGCACAGAGGCGCGTGATGTCACGGCACCGACCAAGCAGAGCCACACACACGCAGCCGTGGCTGTCGCCCACAGGACGCTCGGTGCCGCAGACGTGACCTGGGGGTGCCCACATCCTCATCCTGGGACTTGTCCCCTCATGCAGCAGAGGGGACCTTGTCAAGGCCCCCGAGGCGGGGGTGACCCTGGGTGCCCAGCATCCTCACGAGGTCCCACGAGAGCAAGGCGGAGCCAGGCGACCCGAGCTGCTGGCCGTGAGGATGAGGAGAGCCCGTGGGCCAAGGATGCGGCGCCTCCGGGAGCCGGGAAAGGGAGGAGACGGGGCTCGCTGGGGCCCCGGGCGGGGGGGATCCCAGCCCTGCGCACACCTGGCCGTGAGGCCCGTGTCAGATCCCGGAGCCCAGAGCTGTGAGATAAACCTGCTTCCCTCCGAGTCCCCACGTTTGCCGTGATTTGTTCCGGCAGCCATGAGACCAGGTACGAACCCGTCCAGGCAAACTGAAGGCCGGCCCTCTCTCCGGCTGTGCCCCAAGCCGTCCTCCCAGGACATGCCACCGGACCGCACTTCCCGGTGGCCCCGGTGGCCCGCGAGCGCGTCCTGGGCAGAACCCGGAGGGCAACAACCCCCAGCCCCCCCCCCCACCCCCCACCGCCCCGTGCGGGTGCTCACGATGGCCGGGGCACCGCTGAGCACCCACACGTCACACCGCTGCGCCACAGCCCGGGGGCCCGGCTCACCACGCGCCCCATCCTGAGAGGCCGATCGCCTGGATGACGGTCAGGACGAACTGGGCTCCGAAGATGAAGAAGAACGCCATGAAGTTGAAGGAGCTGTCGGCCCTGCGGAGGGAGAGGAGGGAGAGGACGGCCGTCACTGCGCGCACGCACGGCCAGTGAGGGGACTGGCTGCCTCCCCGGGTCAGCCCGGGTCTCGGTGACCACCTAGGGGCAAACGCGGCACGCTCCTGAGTCGTGGGGCCCACTGGGGGCGAACATCCACAGGAGCCAAGAGGTGCCAGTGACCCAAGTGTTTGCAAACGTATGAGCAGCCAGACACAGGCACACGTGTCCACTTCGCACGCGCACGTCCCTCGGGCCGCGAGCAGGAGTGAGGTGCCCACGCCTGCTGCCCCGCTGCCGGACCCAGACATGAGAGGCCACACGGGGTGTGAGTCCACGTGTGTGGAACATCCAGAACAGGCTCATCCACGGACAGGAGGGGGGCTCGTGGGGGCTGGGGGAGGAGAGGGGGTGGAACAGGGATGGAACGTTCTGGAACTGGAAAGAGGTGATGGATCCACAGCCCCGTAAAGATACTGGAAACTCTGATACACGAAGCGTCTCCTGACGAAGTTATTGAAAGACGACGGGTCGTGGTTGGCTGTAGCCCGCAGACCGTGGACATAACCTGTCCCCCGCCAACCGGACAGGAGAAGGGACCCAGGCACCAGGCACAGAGCAGGTGCAGGTCCCGAGAGTGAGAGCGGGAGCCGCATGGACCTGAGCGCACGCGGTCAGGCGTCCTGGCTCCACCCCCCCCCCCCCCCACCCCCCCGCTCCGAGCACCAGATGCTCCAAGGCCGCCCCGCACCCCCACTCACCGAAAGGCCTTGTACGCAGGCCGGAACCAGCACACGTAGCCACAGGGGGAGAAGAGCAGTAGCCAGACCAGGGCCAGGCCGAAGTTGGCTCCCGAGCCGCCACCGATCCACCAGGCCAGGCAGGCGATGAGGTTGACCCCCAAGGTGACACAGTAGACTGGGCGGGGGGAGGGGGGAGAGGCGAGGAGGGTGAGCCTGGGCGGAGGGCTCCGGGCCGGGCCTCTCGGGCCTCTCCCACCCGCCGGGCAAGCAGGGCTTCGGCTCTGCTCAGCGTGGGCACCAGGGGGGCCAGAGAACAGCTCAAGGGACATCATTTGGTTGGAAAAACGGATTTATCCCAGAACCCTTGGGCTCTCACCGCCCGGGAGGGGGCAAGCTGTGGCCCGGAGGTGCCCCATGCCCGCCCCCACCCCACCCCGGCCGCTCACACAGCCAGAGCTGGTAGATCTTCTTCACCAGGAGCTGGTGCTCGATGGGTATCTCGTCGGAGAAGTTCTGGTAGAAGCAGGGCTTCAGAGGGATGAACTTGGGCAGCGGCGGGAAATTATTCTCCTTTTCTGCAGAGACAGAAACCACCGCAAAACAAAACCAGGCTAAAGGACCCAGTGACAGGCCCACACACGTCCCTGTCCTGGTCCTCAGAACCCGTGGACATGTCACCTCACGTGGCAGAGGGGACCGTGTCAAGGCCCCTGAGGCGGGGGTGACCCTGGGTGCCCTGGGTGCCCGGCGTCCTCACAAGAGGGAGGCCGGAGAGCCGGGCGGACCCCGCACTGCTGGCCGTGAGGATGAGGAGGGGCCGCGGGCCCAGGATGCGGCGCCTCTGGCAGCCAGAAAAGGGGGACACGGGTCTCCCTGGGGCCCCGGGAGAACCGGCCCTGCCCATGCCCAGGTGTTAGGACTTCGGAGCCCATAATCGTGGTTTAAATCACTACGTTGTGGTGATTCCTCAGAGCAGCCACAGAAGACACGCAGACTCAGTGGCAGAACACAAATGCTGGTGACAGCTGCCTCGAAGGAAGGTTCTGGCATCCTGAACGTATGAGCTTCCTGGGGAAGCTTTAAGAAATGACCACAAACCGGGAGGTATCAACTATAGCGATTTACTCTCTTCTAGTCCCGGAGCCCAGAAGTCTGAGGTCAAGGTGTCAATGACATCATACCACTGTGTGGCAGGACACGACTCCCAACTACCTCGGGGCGCCAGACCACGAACAAAACAGAGAGGACCCCTGCCCTCGAGGTGCTGCCCTCCTAGGCAGGGGGAGCCCGGCAGTAATCGCAATGGATGGACGACACTGTGGCATATGGGAGATGTCACGTGCAGGCCACCAGGGATGTGTGCTGGGTGCTGGTTAGCTGTGATTTAAGAAGCGGGTCAGGGTAGGCCTCACTCGAAAAGGCAGAATTGGAACCAAGACTCCAGAAAGCGAAGAGGAGAGGCCGGTGGTTCTGGCCCCTGCAAAGGCCCCGGGGTGAGTGCCAGGTGCTCTAGAGGCAGCGGGGAGACCAGGGGCCGGAGGGGAGGACAGGGAGAGGCAGACCATACCATACTGGTCACAGAGAAGCCCCAGGCATCTACCAAGGGACACAGGAAGCCGTGGAGCATGCCAAGCCTGAGCCCGGCGGGGTTCGACCCCACCCCGAGCTTGCTGGCTCTGCGCCTGTGTGATGAGACACGGGGAAGGGCCTCCCCGGTACAGCCTCCGTGCCACGGTCACAGGTCACAGCCCTTCGCGGTTCCTGCCCGAGGCCCCAGCAAGGACCTCACCTGGCCCCTGCCCCGCTGCTCTCCCCTCCCCTGACGTGTGACCCCTCCCCCCACTGCCCACAGCAAGGACGGGGTGACGCCTCCAGCGGCCAGGCGGCCAGCACACCCTGTGCCGAGGGGGGAGACAGAAAACCACCAGGCAAATCACACGCCCCTTGAAACCCTGTCTTCTTGGCAGATGAAAAGCCCCAGGGGAACGTTGTGCGCAGATTTGGGACTCGGGGGCCCGAGTTCCAATCCCAGCAGCAGCACCACCAGCTGACCCCAGGCACCTAGGGCCCCAGCCGCCCTACACCTGAGCTCGGGGGCAGGGTGACCCTGTCTGGAAGGCGTGTCCCTGTGGCGCCTGGCCGTGGCTTCAGGGCCCCACCTCACGTGCCCCACCCCTCCTCCTGAGCGGGAGGGGGGCAGGCAAACCCACGAGGGAGTGAGGGTGTCATCTTACGCACGCAGGGATGAACCCAGATGTACCAACCTCACGCCTACACTGATGTCAACCGCCCAACGGGCCCCAAGGCAGAAGGCCTGGCCGGGCCAGCTACTCCTATGGAGACCGGCCTCTCCCTCTAATCTGGCTCCAAGCTAGGAGGCAGCCCCGACACCCGTCGTGGGAGGAGGGGAGCGAGGTGTGCGCCCCTCCCCGCGGTGGGGGGCATTACGGTCCGGCCGGCCACCAGGGGACGCTTCCCAGAGGAACAGACAAGCTGGATTCCCCGCTGCAGGGCCTCCGGGCGAGACTTACCAGACATTTCCGCTGTGACAACTGGCGGGGCCGAAGCCTACAGCCACCTGGAGGGGAGACAGCCACAGTCAGGGGGTCCCCAAGGCCACTGGGGGACCCCCACACCAGCTGTGTGCCCAGCAGCACCCACGGGTGGAGTCCTCACCTCCAGGCCACCTCAGGGATGGTCTGGTCCCAGAGGCCAGTCCCCTGCACCACCTCCCTCCAGAGCCCCGTCGGCAGCTGGCAGGAGAGGGGTCAGGCTGTTGCCAGGTCACACACCGGCTAGAGCCAAAATGTTCCTGGGACCCCCCCCCCCAACCTACCCCATGCCCTCCCCACCCCCCAGGCTTTCTCTTTATTCACGACTGGCTCTGAGCACCTCCTCGGGGCCACAAAGCCCAACTTGTGAGACACTGAGAACTGGGTTCGCGCTCACTGCTACGTGACACGCAATCAGTCACACGACCTCTCTGGCCTGCGGTTGTCGCCCCTGCAAGCCTCGCAGAGCTGAGGATCGCGTCACGACCCGAGCCAAGCACGTGGCACCCCAGCGGCCCTTCTACGTGCAGCCACATGAGCCGGTGTCACACGGCGGCCCCACGTACCAGGCTGCCACTAACACACACACCCGAAGAGAACGCGCCGGTCCCCGAGGGCTCTGCGGGTGGGCACCGCCATCTCCAGGAAATGAGCCACAACGCGGCCTTGCCCGGCACCCACCGGGGCCTCACGGCACAGGTGAGCCCGGCGTGGGCAAGGGAACCGCACCTGGAGGCGGGCAGGGGGACGGGAACCCACAGACGTCTTTCTCACGCACAGCCCAGGCGAGAAGGTTCCAGTGACGTGACGCGGAGTTTCCAGGGTCCACGCCCCCGAGACCCTCCCGCCCGCACCGCCCATCCACTGCACTAGCTCGAGGGCAGACCCCCTGCCCCGGCCCCAGGGGCTAGGACGGGCCGGGAGGGCTCAACAGCGAAGACCACCCGGGGCCCCCAGCTGGCCCGGTGATCCAATCACGCACGGCTGCTGAAGGGACGCACGTCGCTCCTAGCACTACCTGCTCTGCGGCAGACCCCCGGCTCAGCCCCTCTGGCCAACTGTGAAGGTCAGGAGCCGGGCTGACCGGAAGGAGCCTTTCGGTGGGGTGAGTCCAGGCCGGCAGGCTACACCCTAGCGTAAACACACGCTGGCCGGCCACGCCCTTCCAGACGTAGCACGCAGGCAGAGGCCCCGCTCCCAGGGCCACGCTCTTGCCCCACTTGGCTCAGAAGCTCCCCTTCCGCTGTACAAACCCCACACCCTGGAGGAAGCGGTCACTCCGACCCAGGTACCCTCGGCCACCACGGCCCCATGCCTCCGTCAACAGACACCGACCTGGTTTGGGGGTGTTTATTTTCACATGTGGAGCCGCTCCGTGACACCTGACACACGGGGGACACCGTCCCAGTGGACCCTCGGGCTGGGGGCAAAGGGCAGCTGGAGGAAGGAAGTCCGAGTGCCCGGCTCCCCGGCCCGGGCCGGACCCCCGCTAAGCTCAAGCCCAGGGAAGAGCTCAGTTGGGCGCAGATGCGTCCCCACACACCGGTGCAGACAGCACAGGGTCTGGCTCCGGGCTGGGAGACGTGAACGTCCCTCCAACTGACCGGCAGGATCACAGCCGGGACGAGGACGGACGCAGGGGCCCGCCGGTGGAGTCTGCCGGAGGCTGAGATGCCAGGGGAGAGCCCGGCCCGGGGTCCAGGGTCCAGCGGGCACGGCCGCCTACACGAAGGGGTGCAGCCGGCGGCACTGGGCCTCCAGAACACCACGGAACACCTGGAAGCGGTGGTTGAGGTCCGGCCGGGCGTGGATGCGGAAGCGGGTGCCCAGGGCACCGTCGGGCGACGGCGCCCCGTAGAAGACGCGCTGCACGCGGGAGTGTACCAGGGCCATGGCGCACATGGCACAGGGCTCGCGGGTGACGTAGAGATCGTAGCCGGTGCACACGTAGGGCAGGCCGTCCCCGTGCGCGTCCCCGTCCTCCTCCAGCTTGCGCACAGAGCCCACGCGGACGCCCTGGGGGACGACGGCGGCCGGGGCGAAGGAGCAGGCAGGGTAGGGGCGGAGGTCATAGGCGCCGCGCCCCTGGCCCCGCGCCACCAGGTCGATGCACACCATGGTGGCATGCAGCAGGGGGCTGGCCGCGCTGCTGCAGTCATGGCCCGTGGCCAGCACGCGGCCCGAGGACGGGTCCACCACCACCGCCCCCACGGCCCTCAGGCCCCTGGCGGCCGCCTGCTGCGCCGCCCACACGGCCCGCTCCATGTGGCCCTGCATCGCCGCCTGCTCCTGCACCGAGAAGAGCCGTCCGGCCAGGGCACGGGCCACCTGCCTGTCCTCGTGGAAGGACGTGGGCCAGTGGGCGCGCGCCTCCTCGAACTGGCCTCTGGTCAGGGGCGGCCGGGCGGGCACGGGCACCAGGAAGGGCTGCCCCAGGCCGCGAGGGTCCACGGCCGGCCGCGGGAGGAGCTCGGCCAGCGATCTATCACCCGGGGCCGGCCCCGCCAGGCACAGCAGCATCTCCAGTGCGTGCGGGCGGCTGGCATCGCGGCTGGGCCGCACCCTCTTGAGGTGAGGCTGGGCGGGCAGCGGGTGCACGGCCGACACCTCCTTGAGGAGGCGCGAGGTCTGACGCTTGTCGAGGACGGGCGCGGCGTAGGCCAGCACCAGCTCCACGTCCTGGGACTGCTGCTCGGACAGGACCGGGAGGGCTTGCCACGGCGCAGGCGCTGGCTGGGGGCTCGCGGCCTCCTCGTCCCCACGCTGCTCCGCGAGGCCCGGGGCGGGGTCCATCCTCGGCAGGGCTCCGACTGTGGGAGACAGAGATCGGGGCAGAGCATCATCCCTCAGCCGCAGGAGTCCGTCCCAGGTCCCAGCGTGCGGCATCCGAAGTCCGGGAGCTCTGCCCACGCGACGCGCACCGCCGGCCGCGCTCGCCCTCAGATCCTACTAACTCTTGGTCTGCAGAGCTTAGGCCATCACTGGCATCCTTTTCTCCCTGTGTGAGGTGCCACGGGTGAACGTGAGCGGTCCCGTGAAGCGTCTTCACGCTGACTACGTGCTCAGGTGCTCACGTTCCGTGTTTCAGGTTAAGCGAACGCATCTTTACAGTGAATTTCACCTGCTTCTTTGCGCATTTTTTTGGAAACACGGCTTCTAAAACGCTTAACGTTTCGTGCGTACCCTGCGTCATAACCCCGTCGGTCAGCACCGCCTCGGGTTACATCGGAGCTGAACCACTGGTCCTCTCGACGAGATTCAGAGGCATCAAAGGTGCCACCGTGTGCCCGGAACACACCGTCCTCTGGAGTCCTGGGGTGGACCAGCCCCCTGCCCCTTCCCCGTGGACAGGAAAGTGCTGGGATCGTCTTACAGCTGTGGGCTTTCACCCTCTCTGATGCGCCTGAGCCGCCCAGAACCTCACTTATTCATCGGTCGGGCCCGCTGGAGGGCACAGGGCACCCTCACCCACTGCGGTCGGTCCTAACCTCATGATACAAATTTGACAAACGCACAGAACCGGGGGGGGGGGGGGGGGGCCCGTGGCAGCCACAAGAGGCAGAGAGCGGAGAGGGGCCCCGCGTGCGCTCCCAGTACTGTGCCCGGCAGGGCCCGCGGCACCGACCCTGAATCTGCTCCCGGCACACACCACGCTCAGGACCCCACGGCCCGCACCGGTCACGAGGCTCCCACTGTCTCCACGGCAAAACACACCGTCTCACCTGTCCTCCAGGAGCACAGCCGCTGAGTGACACAGGCAACAGGGGGCTGTCAGGGGGACGCCGCCGGCGGGGGTGCCAGCTCTGAGGCAGAAGGGGGAAAACCCGCAGCACAGTCACCGTGTGAGCCAGTGGCCACTCCCCTCCACGCCCAGGCGTGTGCCCACGAGAGCCGAGAACACACGTCCACAAAGAACCCCGCACACGTGTGTCCACAGCAGCCAGACGGCGGATACAGCACAAGCGCCCTTCAGTGGATGAACGGACGGATACACGCGCCCACCGCGAAAGGTTCACGTCCCTCGGCCGCGAGCAGGGGCGAGGCGCCCGCCCCCGCCACCCCGAGGACGGACCCGGAACACACGACGGTCAGGGAGGGAACGGGCCACGAGAGGCCACACGGGGTGTGAGTGCGCCTGCGTGAAACGTCCGGAACGGGCTCATCCACGGACGGGGAGGGGGCTCGCGGGAGCCAGGGAGGGGATGGAGGAGTGACTGGTGATGGGGACGAGGCTTCCTCTGTGGGGGGCATGGAGATCTCTGTAAGAAGACAGCAAGGAGAGTCCGGCACCCCTGCGGACGTACTGAAAACCCCAGAGCCGGACGCTTTAAACGGGTGAGCCGCAAAGCGGTAAGGCTGCTAGAGAAAGCGGGGAGGGGGAAGGACACGGGGCAGGCGCGAGGTCAGCAGACTCCACGCGAGGCCCAACCACTGGTGCGGTCCCCACCACGTGTCCTCCCAGTGACACAGGAGGGAGCTCCTGGAACTGTCCCCGTTCCACAGGACAAAGACAAGGCTCTGTGGGGTGCAAGGCCTTGCCTGGGGCCACAGGCAGGCAGAGTCACGATGTGACCAGGCTCTGGCCAGGCGGGCCAGCTCACCGCCTCTGCCTTCGGAGCCCCTGCGTAGGGCAGGGGTCCTGAGCCTCTCCCACAGATAAGAAAGAAGCAGCTTCAGGGCACCTGGTGGCTCAGACGGTTAAGCGTGGACTTCAGCTCAGGTCAAGACCTCACGGTTCGTGAGTTCGAGTCCCATGTTGGGCTCTGCACTGACAGTGTGGAGCCTGCTCGGGATTCTCTCTCTGTCCCCATCCCGCTCTCTCAAACTAAATAAACTTTAAGAAATAAAAAAAATAAATAAAAGAAAAAGAAAGAAGCGGTTTCAGGAAACAGTGACCCGCCTGAACCCCCAACCCCAACGTCGGGAGGGGAGTGCCAGCACGGGGGCAAGCAGTGTCCACGCACGCGTGTTCCGTATAAACACGCCCAGGGGGGCGCCTGGGTGGCTCAGTCGGTTAAGCATCCGACTTCAGCCAGGTCACGATCTCGCGGTCCGTGAGTTCGAGCCCCGCGTCAGGCTCTGGGCTGATGGCTCGGAGCCTGGAGCCTGTTTCCGATTCTGTGTCTCCCTCTCTCTCTGCCCCTCCCCCGTTCATGCTCTGTCTCTCTCTGTCCCAAAAATAAATAAAAAACGTTGAAAAAAAAAATTTTTTTTTAAACACGCCCAGGGATGTGGAGCAGGATGGGGTCGGCTGCTGGACCTGGGCTCCTCCTCTGTCCCCAAAGCCCCAGATGAGTCCCCAGCTCCAGGCACCTGGCTGCCTCTACCCCCACCCCCACTCTGCTGGTCTCGCCCAGCTCAGTCCCCACCCTGGCATCTGCAAGGACAGCCGCGGCGGGCTCAGAACTGCCTGTGTACGTTTCTGGTTGCAGCGCCTCTGCCTCTGGTGCAGAAGTCCAGGACCCGGGAGCACTAACAGCATCGGCGGCCCCCAGAGGGTGTGCTGGACCAGGGAGATGGGACCCTAACCTCAAGTCCCCTTGGCAGCTTAGGCACCTCCCCACTGGAAGCACGGGTGCTCCGGGACCCCCCGAAGATACGGGGCAGCTGGCTCTGGGAGGGAGACAGCAAATGGCATTTATACACCCAGGAAGGCGTAGACTCGAGGCCTCATCTTGTCCCTGGGTGACGAAGGCAGGCCAGAACCTGGACCTGGGTGTGTGTCCTGCCCTGTCCTAGAAGTCCACACCCAGCCCAGCTGTTCCCTGCCTGTGAGACCTTGGGCACCTGCCCTAGACCCCACCCTCAGTGCCCCCTCTGAGAAATGGGAACCCATCACCACCTCCCAAGGCTGAGAAAAGCCACATGAGCTCCACGCTGTCCCAGGGTACAGCTCCCAGGGGGCGCGGTGCCCTGTGGTGGGCAGTCTAGGAAGGCTCCTGGGAGGCGGTGACCCCAGCTGGACCCAGAAGGCAGGTGAGGCAGGGTGGGGAGTCCTTGGCAGAATCTCCGAGGGCTAGTGCCCTGTGGTGGGCAGTCCAGGAGGGCTCCTCGGAGGCGGTGACCCCAGCTGGACCCGGAAGGCAGGGGAAGCAGGGTGGGGAGTCCTGAGCAAAAGGAACAGACAGCTAGAGCCTCACACACGCCCACGGGGCGGTAGCTGCTGGATTCCAATAGTTTCCAGGGTTTGGCTGCCACCTGCGTCCCTAACAAACTCCCCATTGGAGTGGGGCCGCTAAATTCGAATTCTGGACATGCGCAGAATTTGCCAGCGCGGTGGGGTCCCTTGCAAGCTCTGAGGCTTGACGCGAACACGGACATCGCTTGTCGTGTACACGGAATTCTAACCTCCCGGCGCGTCCACCTGCCCAACCTGGCCACCCTACAAACGGCCCCTCTGTGTGTGACAGTTCGCGAACACTGGGCATGTGGGGTGTGGTAGGAGACCCCTTATCCGCGGAGCCAGGGTAAGAGAAGGCCTCGAAAACCCACTCTTTCAGTATCAGGAAAGTTTAATGTTTGCCACGTTTACCAACGTTTAAGACGCCAGGAGCTGGCGGGAAGCTAGTGAAAGGGAGGACCGGAGGCAGGGGGCTGGCCGCGATGACCCCAAGCACGCGCACAGGGGAAGGGGAAAGGGAAGGGGAAGGGGAAGGGAAAGGCGATGGGAGGAGAGGGGCAGCTGGCTGTACGGGGCCTCCACCCCCGGCCGCAGGGGCGCACGCACGCGCAAAAGGTCGACGGGCGCAGGGAGCGGCGGCCCGCGGCCCGGGCGCCCCGCGCGCACGCGCACACGAGCGGATGCCCCCTGCTGCCTCCTCGCGCCCCGCGCGGCCGGCGCCCCCACGCCAGCCGAGGCTCTCCTTGACTGCCCCGGCTCGCCGCCCGTGGGAGCCGGGGCCGCGAGAACCGAACCCCCGGGTCCGCGCGCTTACCTGAAGAGCCGCACGCGAGGACTGCGCCTCACAAGTCTTAGCAACCGACCGCTGCCCCGCCTCCGCCTGCGCCGCGCGGCACGACGGGAGCGTAGTTCCAGGGGCGGGGTCGGCGCGGGACTGGGGCGGGGTCCGGACTACAATCCCCACAAGGCTGCGCGCCTGGCCGCCGAGCGCCGCCCTTCTCTCGAGTGCGGGTGAGCGCGGAGTTGAGGGTTCAAGACCTCCTGCGGGCGGCCGGAAAAAGAAAACCTTGGCTGCCGTTTAGGGAGTCAGAGTAGGGGGACTGAGGCAGAGGGGCACACGACCCCCGCTGTGACGCTCCCCCAGCCCAGGTTGCTGCTGCCACGTGGCTCCTAAAAGGGCTGTCCCCGGAGACCCAGATGGATGGGTCAGGTTCCCATAAGGGTCTAGGAGTGGGCGATGCTTGGCCTCAGTTTTCCCATCTGTACAGTGGATGAAGGGGACCTCTTGACTCTTTTAGGCAAAACGTGCTAACTTTATGAGCAACTCCAGTTATTCATTCTAGTTAAACAGATTTAACCCAGCGGTTCTCAACCAGGGGCAATGCGACATTGGCCAATGTCTGGGGACATTTGTGGTTGTTACAACTGGGGGTGCGCTTAGCACCAAATGGCATCAAAACCGGGAGGCCAGGGATGTCCCTCCACACCCTGCGGTGCACAGGACGCCCGCAACACAAGCAACCCCAAATGTCCACAGAGCAGAGGTTGGACGACCCTGGTTTAACCCCGTTGCTGAGTAAAGAGAAAAATACAGCTCTAAAAGCACCCTGGGCGGGGGAGGGGGGGGTACTGGAATTCCATTTTCTGGATGCTTACTTCCTGCAAGAACCAAGGAAACACCCCCCCCCCCCATCTGTCAGATGTCTATCCAAGGAGGGGGTGGCTGCAGGGGAGAACCCTAGCTGCCACCATGTCCCTCAACCCTGCGGGGCCCTGAGAATCAATCCGCAGGTGTTTCTCTTAGTTTGCAAAGCATCCTGATGTCCGCGTTTATTCCTGGTAAAACAACATCCCAGGAAACAATGCTGCTCACAGCTGGTCACTTTCCTTTTTCTCTTACAAATAAAAACTCAGATTAATATGTCCTTTAGTGTTCGGGCTTTTTTTTTTTTTTAACGTTTATTCATTTTTGAGAGAGAGAGACAGACAAGAGTGTGAGCAGAGAGAGAGGGAGACACAGAATCAGAAGCACGCTCCAGGCTCTGACTGTCAGCACAGAGCCTGACCCGGGGCTCTAGAATCTATGAATGGTGAGCTCATGACCTGAGTTGAAGTCACAAGCTTAACTGACTGAGCCACACAGGTGCTCCATGTTTTTTGTTTGTTACACAGATCTCTCCACCCCTGGAGGTGTCCCTCAGACTAATGTAGAGCCCCCTTTGCTGATTTTTTTTAAAAATTTTCATGGTGTTTGATAGGCATATTAAAAGCAAAGACTAGATTTTCTGCATGCAAAAAATGAAACTCCTCAATGTATTTTTCTGCCGATTTTTTTTATTATTTAAAACAATTTACGGGGCGCCTGGGTGGTTGTCAGTTAAGCAACCGACTTCAGCTCAGGTCATGATCTCACAGTCCGTGAGTTCAAGCCCCGCGTCAGGCTCTGTGCTGACAGCTCAGAGCCTGGAGCCTGCTTCGGATTCTGTGTCTCCTCTCCTGCTCATGCTCTGTCTCTCTCTGTCTCAAAAATAAATAAGAACATTTAAAAAACAATTTTTTTAAACAATTGGGGGGGGCACCTGGGTGGCTCAGTTGGTTAAGTGTCTGATTTCAGCGCAGGTCATGATCTCGCGGTTTGTGAGTTCAAGCCCCACATTGGGGGGATCTGTGCTGTCAGCTCAGAGCCCGCTTCAGATCCTCTGTCCCCCTCTCTCTGCTCCTCTTCCGCTTGTGTTCTCCCAAAAATAAATAAATATTTTTTAAAAGAAACAAAACAAGACAGACGGGATCGCTCACACATCCCCTTAAGAGCCCCTTGTAGCCTCCCCAACCTATAAGAATCACGAGGGCACCGTCTCACTCACCTACTAAAGGCAGCATGTCCGCATCCCTGGCCTCAGTCCTGATAAGCTGTGCAGTTATTTGAGGGCTCCCTAAAGCATCCACACCCACAGCCTCGCCCCCCCCACCCCCCATCTGAGGGGCCTTGCCTCCTCCAGGTCACTCAGCGAAGCAGGGGTGGCTTGTTGGTAGCGGGCCTCTCAGCGACACCAGGTACAACCTGAACTCCTTTAGAAATGCAGCCTCTTGGGCCCTGACCCAGACCCTCTGAATCAGAATTCTGGGCTGCCCCCCCCCCCGGGGGTTCCAGTGCTCTTGACTTTGAGAACCAGGCCCTGAGAATCAGTAACTTTGCTCCCCCACGTTTGCAATGTCTGGAGATGTCCGTGGTCCTCACGACTAGGGGTGTTCCTGGCATAGAGTGGGTGGGAGCCAGGGATGCTGCTGAATCCCATATAAGCAAGAATCCTCCACCCCAAGTGTCAATAGTGCCAAAGTTAAGAAATCCTGCCCTAGAGCCCACGATGTACTAACCACGGTGAGGGACCCTGGACTAGGGTCCTGGGGCTCCGAGCCTCAGTTTCCCCACCTGTAAATTGGAATGATGACAGCACCCATTCGCCTTCGGCTGTTGCAAAGACAGGGACAAGCCAGGCCAAGGAGAGACCCAAACCCCGGGTCTGGGGTGAGGGGCGGGAGGGTCTATTCGGCGGCAGAACCCGCCCCGTAAAACGGAGGCTCTTCTCCGACTTGGCGATATCTACTTGGGGCAATAGGGGCCCTTCCTCAGGAGAAGGCAGTGCCCTGCGTCAGGGGTTGGAAGAACCCCCTTGCCCCTGTACCCCCCACAGCTCGGTCCTCTACGTCCCAACGTGGAGCCCGCGTGGCCCCGGAGCTACGGGGAGGGACTTGCGCCACATCCCGCCCCCGCTCTGGAAGAGCAATTTCTATTGGCCATCAGGCAGCGGTAGCCAGGTCCTATTGGCCGAGAGGCGTGTAGCGGCGAGTGATGGACGGGCTGGGGCGGGGCCTCCAGGGCCCTGCCCGGGATCTGCGCCTGCAGGCAAGCCCTGGCTCGGCGCCGGCTGGGTGGGGACAGGGGCGGGGCTGCGGCTGTGGTGGGGCGGGGCTTGCAGAGCGCCCCGCCCACCGCCGGACGGGCCTGCCGGGAGGTGAGTCTGCAGGTCCTCAGCCGCCACCACTTTTCCTTTCTCAGACGAAGCAACTCAGTCCCGGCTACCCGCTTTTATTTAACATGTTATCTCTGCCTCCGATTTCCGCTCAGGTCGTGATCTTGTCCTTTTGGGGTTCGAGCCCCGCGTCGGACTCTGTGCTGACAGCTCAGAGCCTGGAGCCTGCTTCCTACTATGTGTGTGTGTCTTTCTCCTGCCCCTCTCCTGCTCCTGCTGTTTCTCTCTCTCACTCTCAAAAATAAGTAAACATCAAAAGAAGTGTTTTTAGGGGCGCCTGGGGGGCTCAGCCGGTTGAGCGTCTGACTTTGGCTCAGGTTCTTGGGTTCAAGCCCCACATCAGGCTCTGTGCTTGTAGCTCAGAGCGTGGAGCCCGCTTCGGATTCTGTGTCTCCCTCTCTCTCTGCCCTTCCCCCGCTTGTGCCCTGTCTCTGTCTGTCTCTCAAAAATGAATGATAAATGTAAAAAATATTTTTTTAATGTTATCTTCAACACTGTGGGGTGTTGTTTCTGCATTACCTTTGATTTTTAAATATATTCCAATAAAATAGTATTTACCTCCATGACCGTTTTGTTTTTGTTCTTGCGTCTTGTAAATTTTGGGCCCAACTTGAGCTTCTTGCCCTTTTGACCCAGGTCCCAGCTCAACAGAAAGGGTCATAGGCAAGTGAGTTCAGTGGATCCACATTTGGGGAACACTGATGCTGGGGTCAGAGTCATTACTGACCTTCAGGGGATGGAGAGGGAGGGGACCTGGCTCCTTTGGCCTTATATTCAAAAATTGAGGGGGCGCCTGGGTGGCTCGGTCGGTTAAGCGTCCGACTTCGGCTCAGGTCACGATCTCACGGTCTGTGGGTTCGAGCCCCGCGTCGGGCTCTGTGCTGACAGCTCAGAGCCTGGAGCCTGTTTCCGATTCTGTGTCTCCCTCTCTCTCTGCCCCTCCCCCGTTCATGCTCTGTCTCTCTCTGTCTCAAAAATAAATAAACGTTAAAAAAAATTTAAAATGTACAGTTCAGTGGTTTTTAGTACATTCGCAGAGCTGTGCATCCGTGACCATAATATATTTCAGAACATTTTCATCTCTCTGAAAAGACTGCATCAGCAGTCACCCTCCACACCAGACCCCCGGCACCCACCAATTCCCCTGACTCTACGGATTTGCTCCTTCTGGACATTTCGTGTGAGTGGGACACACAGCATCTGTCCCTTCGTGCCTCCTTTCACTGAGGGCGATGTTCTCAGGGCTCACCCCCCCGTGTGCCAGCGTGCCGCTCCTTTTTACAGCTGAATACTATTCCAGCGTGCTGGACCACATTCCGTTCGTCAAAGGGTGAACATTTGGGCTGCGTCCACTCCGTGGCCATCGCAAGTAGTGCTTCCGGGAACACGTGTGCACAAGTTTGTGTGCGGACATATGCTTTCGTTTGCTGGATCGGATGGCAACTCCGTGTTTAACCCTCGGAGGAGCGGCCGGCCTGTTTTCTGCAGCGGCTACACCGTTTCGTGCCTCCACCTCCCTGTGTGCGAGGGTTCTGACGTGTCCGTACCCTCACCAGCACTTGTTATGGCCTGTCTTTTTTTTTTGTTTTTTAACGTTTATTTATTTTTGAGACAGAGCGTGAGCTGGGGAGGGGCAGAGAGAGAGGGAGACACAGAATCCGAAGCAGGCTCCAGGCTCTGAGCCATCAGCACAGAGCCCAACGCGGGGCTCGAACTCACGGATCGTGAGATCATGACCTGAGCCGAAGTCGGACGCCCAACCGACTGAGCCACCCAGGCGCCCCCGATGGCCTGTCTTTTTGACGGTAGCTGTCCTAGCAGGTGTGAAGAATCATCTCAGTATGCTTTGGGTTTGCATTTCCCTGATGACTCAAGATGTGGAGGTGACAATGATTATTGAACACCTACTATGCACCAGCTCCTTTCCTGGGCCCTAGACACAGGGCTCTGGAAAACAGACTTGATCCTTGCCCAGCAGAGCTCCTGAGCAAGGGAAGGGGACAGATGACAGTCAAGGAGGACAAAAGAAGGGAGAGGTCATGCCATTGGGGTGAGTATTCCGCGGAGAGCTGGAGGCAGGTGTGGCCTTCACAGGGACTGAAAGGCTAAGGTACACGAAGTGGTCAGGGAAGACATCTCTATGGAGGTGACACTTTCCCACAGCCCCAAACAATGCACTGTCTTCTGTGGGAGAGCATTCCATGCATGGGGAACAGCCAGTGCAAAGGTCCTGAGGCGGAGCCTGGCTCAGCATAGTCAAAGCAGGGACAAGATCCTGCAGGTTGGAGTTTGGTGAACTCAGAGGTTCACGGAGAAGCCAAGAGAGCCAGAGAGTGCTGGCACTTTGCAAAACCCTTTGGCAGTTTCCATTAAAGCTATATTCATGCATATTCTCTGACCACACAAATCAACTCCTGAATAGATAAGCACCTGTTATGGACCTAACTGCGCCCCGCCCCCCATTTATACCTTGAACCTGCCAAGAGCTCAGAATGTGACTGTTTAAACACGGAATCTTTAAAGAGGTGATTACATTAAAACGAGGTCACAAGGGTGGCCCTGATCCAGTGTGACCGGTGTTCTCATAACAAGAGGAGACGGGGACACAGAGGGACGACCCTGTGGGGACACTGGGAGAAGGCAGCGTCTATAGACCGAGGAGAGCGACCTCAGGAGAAAACAGCAGACACCCTGATCTCAGACCCCCCAGCTCTAGGAGACAGGGGGTGTGACCAACTCCCCCATCCGTGTTACAGACACGTCTGCACCGTAGAGTTGTTTCCCTCCCTAAAATTGCCCTGTGCCCCACCCGTGCCCACCCTCCCCAGGCCCCGGCAACCCCACTCCTTCGTGCTGCCTGCCTAGCTCGGCCCGTGCGTGTGTACTTTGACTAAGCTATGCGGGCAAGGTACATGCACGCTACTTTCTAAGGCGTATCTTCATTGTATAAATGTTATTTCCAGGTATGTCTGCGAGGATGTTTCTGGATGAGATTATGACGCGTGTTGGTGGCCTCAGCAGAGCAGAGGCACCACCCCCTGCTGAGTGGGCATCCTCTAGTCGGTCATGGACCTGAACTCGAAATAATGTGAAGGGAGGGAGAATTTGTGTCTTCTGCCTGGGCACTGAGGCTGAGCCCCGGCCTGGGACCCACACCACCAGCCCCTCCCGGGTCCCCAGCCTGCGGATGACAGATCGTGGGACTTCCAGCCTCCCTAACTGCACGGTCCAATTCCTCATAGTAAGTCCCTGTCTGTATAGCCGTTCTCATGTTCTTTTTTTTTTTTTTTTTTTTTTTTGAGAGAGAGAATGTGAGCAAGAATGGGGGAGGGGCAGAGAGAGAGGGAGACCCAGAATCCGAAGCAGGCTCCAGGCTCTGAGCTGTGAGCACAGAGCCTGACTCGGGGCTCGATCTCACAAACAGTGAGATCGTGACCTGAGCCAAGATCAAGATTTGGACGTTTAAGGGGCGCCTGGGTGGCTCAGATGGTTAAGTGCCAGACTCTTGATTTTGGCTCAGGTCGTGATCTCACCTTTGTGAGTTCCAGCCCTGCATTGGACTCTGGGCACGGAGGCTGCCTGGGAAGTCCCTGGCCTCCCGGTGCCCCCTCCTGTGTAGCCCCCCCTCCCCACCCCACCCCTAGGCAGCTGGGTGAGTGGTGCTATTTTAAGTCACCCCCCACTTCCTTCCTCACCCCTGTCAGGAGCCCACTTCCTGACTGGGTCTCGCTCGCTCTGTCCTCTCAGGGTGGGGTAAAGACAGACTTGCAAGTTGGGGTGCTTCTAGGGCCCCAGACCCGGAATTTGGGCTTCCCTGTCCATTGCACAAACCAGGAGCGGCCACGTAATTTGCAGATCGCAGTTCAAAATGAGAATACAGGGCCCGTTGTTCAAAAATCAGTAGGAATTTCAAGACAGCAGCCACAGAGCAATAAACCACGAGTGGGATCCTTCGGAGCCTGAGGCTCTGGGCGACTGCACAGGTCCCAGCCCCCCGAAGCTGGTGCCGCCCTGAACATCTGGGGCTCTCCCCACACCTCGTGGCTCCATAAACTTGTATTTATCTACTTTATTGTGGCTAAATACACATAACATCAAATTCACCATCTGAACCCTTTCCAAGCACACAGCTCAGCGGCATCAGGCACACTCACACTGTGGTGCAGCCGCCCCCCACCATCCGTCTCCAGAACTTTCCATCTCCCCAGACCACGGAGACTCTGTCCCCAGGAAGCACGGACACCGCCCCCTGCCCCGCCCCTGGCTCCCACCATCCGCTTTCTGTCTCTGTGGACGGGACTCCTCTGGGGACCCCCTGTGCGTGGGGTCACGCGGGACGTGTCCTTCTCTGTCCGGCTGCTGTCACTGCACACAGTGTCCTCCGGGTCCCTCCACGCGGTGGCAGGTGGCAGGACATCCTAACTTTTGTGGCAGGTGTGTTCCCCAGTTCAAGTCCCTGCTCTCACTCTTGGGCAGATGCCAAGAAGTCTAAACATTAATTAAAAAAAATTTTTTTTTAATGTTTATTTATTTTTGAGAGAGACAGAGAGAGTGTGAGCGGGGGAGCGGCAGAGAGAAGCAGCCTCCAAGGGCAGCCTCCAGGCCCCGAGCAAGCTGTCAGCTCAGAGCCTGACGCGGGACTTGAACTCACGAACCCCGAGATCGTGACCCAAGCTGAAGTCGGACGCTTAACCGACTGAGCCACCCGGGGGCCCCAACATTAATTTTTTTTAATGTTTATTTATTTTTGAGAGAGACAGAGACAGAATGTGAGTGGGTTAGGGGCAGAGGGAGAGGGAGACACAGAATCGGAAGCAGGCCCCAGGCTCCGAGCTGTCAGCACAGAGCCCGAGGCGGGGCTCGAACTCGCGAGCTGTGAGATCATGACCTGAGCCGCAGTCGGGTGCCCAACCGACTGAGCCACCCAGGCGCCCCCCAACATTAATTTTTTTAACGGCCAGTCTTCTTTAAGCCATTTCATTTTATTTCAGCCTCTGCCTGATCATAACAGTCAAACGTATCCTCTGCCAAGCAAGACCCAAACAAACTCAAAAGACACACCAAAGTGCAAAGAACAGAAAACAGCCACCAGAAACCTCATCTCCCTGCACTGCTGGCCGTTCTCATGGTGGCGTGTTTTTCTCAGGGGGGGACCTGTGGGTTCTTCATTTCCCGGACCTTCGACCTTCTCCCTGGAATCCTCTGCCTCCAGGAATCTTCCCCGCTGGTCCCTGCCCACCAGTGTGAAATGCCCCACATGCCGTTTCTGTTCTGGCCACAGCCAGAAACAACACGCATGTTCATCAGGAGGGGATGGGAGTCCCAAAGCGTTGGACCAGCCTGGGGGTTGCATGAGAAGGTTGCGGCTGGGCCAAGGCAGAAGTCACCACCCGTGCAGTGTTGGCTGAAGGCTACTATGTGTGTTTAAGAGTTTTTAAAATGAGGGAGGATCTCTTTGCACCTGCCCACAGGTGCACACAGATGCACAGATTTCCCAGCGCAGAAACAGAAGCAACTGAACATTGGCTGCCTTGGGATGGGATCATCCTTGTCCTGGGAGACAGGACCGAAAGCAGGACACTTTATGCGTTGTCTCCCGGACCCTTTATTTTGAACCATGCAAGTTTATTTCCTATATAAATGCAAGTAAACATAAAATATTAAAAACAAGCAAACAGGGGCGCCTGGGTGGCTCGGTCGGTTAAGCGTCCGACTTCAGCTCAGGTCAGGATCTTGCGGTTTGTGGGTTCAAGCCCCGCGTCGGGCTCTGTGCTGATGGCTCGGAGCCTGGAGCCTGCTTCGGATTCTGTGTGTCTCTCTCTCTGCCCCTCCCCTGCTTGCGCTCTGTCTGTCTCTCAAAAATAAACATTAAAAAATGTTTTATAAGTAAACAAGCAAACAAATAAAAAACAAATGGATGGACAGCTATGGGCAGAATTAGCCGCCCTCTTTCTGTATTATTTGCTTAGATCCTGAGAAGGAGAATTCTTTTCCTCCCCTCCCACCCTCCCTTCTCTCCTTCCATCAACATTTATTGAGCACTTACTGAATGTTAAAACCTGACTCAGGCACTGGAAATACAACCAGGAACAAAACAGACACAGATACCTTTCCTCGTGGAGCTCACTGGCTAGGTCGATGCTTCTTGAACTTTCTGGGCGATGGACACATTTTCCATCTGTAACATCTGGGAGCTACCAGCTGCCCTGTGGCCCTTGAACACTTGAAATGGGTCCTTGCAACTGAAGAACTGAGTTTTAAATTTTATTTACTTTTTTAGTGTTTATTTTTTATTTTTGAGACACAGAGAGAGAGTGTGTGCACTCAGGCACGTGAGCAGGGGAGGGGCAGAGAGAGAGGGAGACAGAGAATCCCAAGCAGACTGCCAGAGCCCAATGCGGGGCTCGATCCCAGGAACCACAAGATCATGACCTGAGCCAAAAATCAAGAGTCAGAGGCTCAACCAACTGAGCCACCCAGGCAGCCCAAATTTTATTTACTTCTAATCGATTCATTAAAAAAAATTTTTTTAACGTTTATTCATCTTTGAGAGACAGAGAGAGACAGAGTATGAGCGGGGAAGGGGCAGAGAGAGGGAGACACAGAATCAGAAGCAGGCTCCAGGCTGTCAGCACAGAGCCTGACGCAGGGCTTGAACTCACGAACTGTGAGATCATGACCTGAGCTGAAGTCGGAGGCTCAACCGACTGAGCCACCCAGGGGTCCCTACTTTTAATCAATTCATTTAAATTTAAATAGCCACATGGGGCTAATAGGTTCCTTATTGGATGGCACGTGGTTGGAATTCAGGGCTCCAGGGTGGGAGCATTTTTAAGACCATTGACTCCTGTGACCCAGGCTGTGTCTCAGGTCAGTAGAGGAGAAGAAGCCCAGGGTCAAGACCGCTTGAGATCTATGCTGGGTGCCGCTCAGATGCTCACAAAAGCCGTCGGATTAACCTCATCCCAAGTGTCATGCATCCACACATTTGTCAGACATCATGGGGGACAGTTGGGGACATGGTGAACAAGAGCCTGGGTCGCTGCCCTAAGGAGCTCATGGAATGTGGGGAAGACGGGATAATCAAGGAAACAACCCCCCAGAATGACCAGAGATCGGGGTGCCTGGGTGGCTCAGTCAGTTGTGGGTCCGGCTCAGGTCATGAGCCCACTGTTCGTGGGATTGAGCCTCACATTGGGCTCTGTGCTGACAGTACAAAGCCTGCTTGGGATTCTCTCTCTCTGACTCTCTCTCTTTCTCTCTCAAAATAAATAAACGTAAATAAAAGATCACAAATGGTAAGTTCTATGATGGAAATAAATGAGGCCACGGGATGGCGGTGCCTGTGGTAGGGGCTCTGGCTGGGGGTGGTCAGGGTGGGCTCTCTGAGGAGGTGATGTGTGAGCGAGGCCTGAGGCCTGAAATGAGAAGATGTTGGCTGCGGGGTTATCTGGGGACAGGGCACTGCAAGCAGTAGGTGCTGCTGGTGCAAAGGCCCTGAGGCAGGAACAAACTTGGGAAGGCCAGCATGGCTGGGGCTGAAGGAGTAGGAAAAAATGGGCTGGCGTCTGGACCACCCAGGACCCTTGGGAAGGGAGGAAAATGGAGGTGACTGTCCTGAAACATTGGGAGGTTTACAGCAATGCTTGTGTCTTTGCAGAGTTTGCTCTGGTCAGTGGGGGAAGCTCACCGAGCTCAGCAGATCTCATTTGGGTGGGAATGGAGCCTCATCCCCACCTCCTGGGCCCTCCCCACTTTTCACTGGTAACCACCAGCATTCCCCTTGAGGCATATTGGTGCAGCCCACAGGGAGAGGGGCAGGAGAGGAAGGAGGGCTGGAGAAGGAGGCTGTGGACAAGCCTCTTCCTGCTCAGAGAAGTCACGAGGACATCAAGGAACCTGGCATGGTTGTGACCTTTGGAGTTCAGAGGAACTTGAGCTTGACAGAGGCAGCTGGGCAGGGGCACTGTGGGGCCCCTCTGGACAGCCCCCTGACCCACAGCTGGGGAAGGTGGCCAGAGGAAATCACAGGAAGCCACCCTGGGGAGCCTGGACCCCTGAGCCCAGGAGCCCAGGTCCTCTTCTGGCCCCTGTCGGGAGATCTGGGGCGCTGGGGGAGGGCTGGCTGGGAAGCCCAGAGCTTCAGGCTTATCTCTGTAAACAAAACTGAAGATTAGAGTCCCTGGGGAGAAGAGGGAGCTGGGGCTTGCGGTGGGAGCATTTTTGAGCTGGAAAACCCTGCATGCAGGCAGAGGGGGCAGAGTGGAGGCCTGGAAGGGCAGGGCTCTCCAACTAATTCACAATCCTGCCTCCAGGCTGGGCTCTGTTGGCTTCTGCAGACTCTGCCTCTGTTCCTGTCACCTCTTCTGAAGGCTGGGCCTGATCACCCTCTCAACAGAGGCTCATCAGTAAACTTTCGCCACGTTCCCCATTTGGCTCCCAACTCTCATCCTTATTCAGCTTCTGTTCCTTCCTTGTTTAATGTTCTGCTCCCTCCCTGCAGCGGGAGCTGAGACTGGACTAGGGCCGGGGCAGGAAGCACTCCCTGAAGGCACAAAGTTTAAGGGACACAAAGAAAAAGCTCAGCTACGAAGACTCAAAGCTTGTGCATTTCTTTCTTTAGAGTAGGCTTGATGTGCAATGTGGGGCTTGAACTCAAGACCCTGAGATTGAGAGTCAAATGCCCCGCTCACTGAGGCAGCCAGGTGCCCCAAGGTTCATAGTATTTTTAAAAATTTTTTAAACATTTATTTATTTTTGGACAGAAAGGGAGAGAGTGTGAGCGGAAGAAGGGCAGGGAGAGAGGGAGACACAGAATCCGAAGCAGGCTCCAGGCTCTGAGCTGTCAGCACTGAGCCTGACGCGGGGCTCGAAGAAGCCACAAACCGTGAGATCATGACCTGAACTGAAGTCAGATGCTTAACTGACTGAGCCACCCACATAGTATTTTGATCCAATATTTTAAAAGCTGAAACTAGGGGCACCTGGGTGGCTCAGTCGGTTGAGCGAATGACTTGGGCTCAGGTCATGATCTCACGGTTCGTGGGTTCAGGCCCCTAGTCGGGCTCCGTGCTGACAGTGCAGAGCCTGCTTGGGATTCTCTCTCTGTGTGTCCCTCCCCTGCTTGTGCTCACTCTCTCTCTCTTTCAAAATAAATAAGTACACTTAAAACAGTGTAAAAATAAAAAAATAAAAAGCTGAAACGAATGCAAAATAATCCACGATGGACAAAATATTAAGATTTTTAAAAAGGTAGGACCAGACCCTGCACTAGCATGACCTTGCCTCGCCGTCCTCACCCTGTCAGGGCCCTGGCTCTAGTAAAATTTTATTTTTTGATAGTCCGTTACTATTTTTATCTTGATTACAGAGTTTCCTGGCGCCTCTGTAAATTTCGTTCCGAAGCGAGTGCCTCACTCGCCTCACTCTACTCCTGGCCCCGGAATGAGTGAAAGAACGAATGAATGGCCGTGTCTCTGCGGAAAACCTGGGCTGCAACCCTTAACTCCGCCCCGCGCACCCTGCCACGCCCGCCCACGGCAGCCGAACCCGCCCACCCCACCATGCCCCGCCCCACCAGCGAGCCAGGCCCGCCCCCAAGCCCACATCCACCAACCACAACTAGGCCCCGCCTACTCCACGCTCGCCCCCGCCTCCAAGCCCGCCCCCCGGCCCCCGGACGCCTGCAGCGCCAGCGCCTGTCCGCAGCCCCTCGGCCCCCGCGCGTACCTTGCGTCACTTCCGGGGCGGTGGCGGGATCGAGGCTCATTTCCGCCTGTGGGGGTGCGGCGGCGGCGGCGGCGGCGGCGGCGGCGGCGCAGGAGGCCGGGCCGGGGTTCCGAGGGACCGACGGACGCACGGGCGGCGGCCGGGAGCCATGGAGCGCGGCCCCGGGGCCGGGGGGCGCGGGCCGCGGCGGTGAGTGCCGAGCAGGGGCGAGCGCGGCGGCGCGGGGAGACCTCGGTGCCGCCCGCGGCCGTTTGGGGAGCTGGGCCTGCCCGCGAGGCCGGGACAGCCGGGTGGGACGCCCCCGAGACCCCTCACTGCTGGGGAGGCCGCGGTCCCGGCTGTAGGACCCGCCGACCAGGGACCGGGACCGCGGGCCAACGTGGCGACCCCGGCAGAGTCCTGGCCCCCGGTCGTTTGAGGTCTCGGATGTGGGGTGAGCGCCCACCCCTCTGGTGACGCGGCCCCCGCCTCCGGGCCGGGGCCGTCCGAGTCGCGGACTCTACCTAGTTTCCCGCCCCAGCCCGACACCCGGGCCCGCCGCAGCATCCCTTAGCGGAGTCCTCCTTCCTAAACGTCTCCCGGACGCCTGTACCCCTTCGCGGGCGTCCTCTGGCCGCCTGGGACACCGGGGTAGACTTCCCGGTCTTCACTCCAGTTTGATCTCCAGGTTGCAGCCAGGGGACGTACCGCAGCCCCTAACCCGTGGTGCCCGTCCATGCTCCGCCCAGGACTCCAGGGCTCCCCGTTTCCTCCAGGATGAAGTCCAAACTCTGCAGCAGGGCTCACGGGCGCGGCCTGACCCAGCCTGACCCAGCCCTGGCTCCCTCTGGGACCCCTCTGCTCACCTCTTCCTCCCAGCGTCCGCTCGACAGGGAGATCTGCAGTTCCTGGGACTCGCCGTCACTTCTGGGGTTTTGCAGTGCCCTGTTCCTTGCCACTCGGTCACTTTCTATGCACCTCTCAGACTGCACCTTACTCCAGGCAGCTTTCCCACCCCGACTGGCTGGGTGAGGTGCCGCCAGGCCGAGCATATTTAGGTCATTCTCGAGTATCGCGGTTGTTTGTTTCCTCGTTGGTGCTCAGAACACCGGCAGCCCTTACGGGGCCTGGCGGCAGAGTGCCCAGTCCGCGCTCGTGGACCGAATTGCCCCGCTCGCAGGGCATGCCTAGGGACACTCATAAATGTCGCACGGGAGGCCCCAGGCGTTCATGGCCTAAGAAAAGACTGTCCTCCTTCCCTGTCAAAGCCGGCACACTGTAGCTTCCCTCTTTTCTCTTTACCTCTTGTCACTTGCTCTCTTGTTCAGCCAGGGTTCACTGGATAAGAACAGATAGCTGTCCTGCCCTCATGGGGTTTCTCTTTGATTGCTGTCGGGGGTGGTCAGACAGGTAAATACAAGCTGTGGCAGGTGCTGTGGGGACGGACTGGAACCAGGAGAGCTTGTGGCATCTTCCCGTGGTTTGGAAGGCCTCTCCAGGGGCGCTGGAAGGTTGATCTGAAGGGTGGGCAGGACAGGGGGCAAGGGCTGGCCAGTGGAGATTGGGGGAGGGGGTCCCTGGCTGGGCAACTGCCTGGGCTCTGGCTTGTCTGGGGAGATCGAGGGGGAGTGAGGCCGCAGAGGTGGGCCCTGGCAGGCTGTGGCAAGGCTTCAGTTTCTACCTGGAAGTGGCAGGAGGCCAGAGCGTGTCCAGAAAAAGGGTGTGCTTTCTTATCTTAGGTTTGTGCCGGGAGAGGGATTCTGTGGCTGCTGGGGGAGAGTGCGGGCGGGCGATGAACGGGACGGCACAGCCGTCCAGGTGCAAGGTGGTGGCTGCGTGGACCGGGCGTTGGTTGGATGGAGACCCATCAGGCCCCGGCAGACGGGGGAGCGAAGGATGGCATGCTGTGTCTCTGGCTCGGGCAGTGGGGCTTCTCCACCTTGGTGTGCCCCTTCATTTCCGGGGTTGCGGGAGGCTCCCGCCTGCCCACGGACTCTCAGCCAGGCCTTCTCTCAAAAGCAGTCTTTGCTGTGCTGCCCCGGCTCCAGACCCTCTAAGCTTCCCCAGCACCAGGGCAGTGTTGCTGTTCGGGCCTGGATCTGAGAAGACATTGAAGCCGCCTGGGCTGGGTTGACTGGTTGACACTTGGGGACGGATAACTCCCTTGGGGTAATGGGGGAGGACATCCTGTGCTCTGGAGAGCATCCATCAGCATCTCTGGCCCCCACCCACTCAGGAATGGGAACACCCTTCCCCGCTTGTCACAACCCAAAGTGTCCCCAGGAGTTGGCAGGTGTCCTGGGGACAAACTCCTACCTGGGAACAGGTACGATGGACTCTTTCCTCCAAAGGATGCTTGCACGTAAAGTGTGCGTCCCGCCTGCGAGTTCAGGGACCCTGGAAGCTGCCTGGTGTCCCCTCCTGGTGTCCCCACCTGGGCCCTCCCACTCCCTCCTGTGTGCCCAGACTCTGGGCAAACTCAGGCTGTGGCTCTCTCCTGACCTTGGCACCAGATCACAGGCCCAGAGGGAGCACGTGTGTCTCTGGGCCTCAGCCTGCTCTGGTCCGCTCTGAATCTGTGTGTCCCCGGCCCGGGGGGTTTTCAAATGCCACGGCCCCAAAACCGCGTGTGCCAAGGTGCTGTGCTGCTGAAAGTGAGTTGTGAGTGTTCCAGTCTGTAAGGAAAAGCCTAGTAAGTGGTTATTTTCTCAAGGCTTTGTATTTCTTACAGTCTCTGTTGGCAACTCCCTGTGGGACTGTTAGTGATTTAGCTGTAGTCTGTGACTTACTGTGCCGCCTCTGAGCCACACCCCCCCGTCCCCCACCTACTTCTCGCTAAGTCCCCGTGGGAGGCAGTGTTGTCTTCCCCAGTAGGTGAGGAAACTGAGGCCCAGGGAAGGAAGGAGCCTTGCCCAAGGTCACAGAGCCCTCCGTTGAGCTGGAGAAGGAAGCCATTCGGGCTCCAGTGCCCCCCTCCCCCGCAGCCTGGCCCCAGCACAGGGCCCAGCCATTGTCCGAGCTCAGTAGGCCTTCCCAGCCTCTAGATGTATCCTGCTTTTGTTACCAGAGCCTTTGTTTCTTGTATTTCCTCTGCCTGGGCTCCACTGTCTCTGGACGTTGCAGTCCTGCCCCTCGAGGCCCGGCCCCTGTGAGCATGCTCTTAGGTCCGAGTCCCTTCAGTTGGCAGTCTGTCCTTGCCTTGGCTGCGGTGTGTCACCTGGGGTTGGTGGCAGATGAATCCTTGAAGGATGGCCTGGAGATGGGCTGGGGGGGTGGGGGAGTCTGGGCCGGCTGTGTGAACAGGGGCGTAGGGAGAGCACCGGGGGTCTCTCTGCGCCCAGAGCAGGGGCTGTGTGGGGGAGAGCTGGCGTGAGCCAGGGGTCTGATTGCCCAGTGCGGCCTGCTGGCCGAGGCTGGGCTGACTGGGGGGGCTTACCTGGCAAGAGTTGGTGACTGCGTGCTGAGAAAGGGTGCAGCAGGTGGTGGTCCGGTTAGCTTTGGGTCCCACAAGGGGCATATGGGGGGTACGTGGTCCCTGTGGATGACGAGCTGGGCCCCCAGGCCCATGGGGCGGAGAGTAGACCAGTTTGAGTGGGAGAGGGTGGACTGGGCTGCGGGGAAGGCCGAGAGGCTCGGTACGGACAAGATCGGGTCACTGTGTCCTAGCGGAACCCTGAGGGAACCCCGTTTCTCGCTTCCCCCCCTCCCCAGGGTTTCCCTCTGCAGGACGTGGAGACGCAAGGCTGCGAGGCTCCCGAGGGCTCGGCTTGGACCACGATGGGGCTGGGCTGCAGCCTCCTAAGGGGGCTCTCGTCTGGGGCAGTGGCTGGGGGCTGCCCTGAGCCCTGCCCGCGTCTCAGAGCACCCCCACCCCTCCCCTGCCAAGTGAGGCCCGCCCTGGGGCCCGGCGCCCGCCATGAACGGCCTGTCAGTGAGCGAGCTCTGCTGCCTTTTCTGCTGCCCGCCCTGCCCCGGCCGCATTGCTGCCAAGCTCGCCTTCCTGCCGCCGGAGCCTACCTACTCGCTGGTGCCCGAGCCCGAGCCGGGGCCCGGTGGAGCTGGGGCCGCCCCCTCGGGGACCCTGCGGGCCTCCGCCGGCAGCCCGGGGCGCTGGAAGCTCCACCTGATGGAGCGTGCTGATTTCCAATACAGCCAGCGCGAGCTGGACACCATCGAGGTCTTCCTGACCAAGAGCAGCCGGGGCAACCGCGTCTCCTGCATGTACGTGCGCTGCGCGCCCGGCGCCAGGTGAGCGTCACGGAAGGACGGCACGGGGTCCGGACAGTGCCCGGAGGGAGGCCCGAGAGGTTCCCGGTGCAGAAGCAGAATGTGTCCCGTCCTCGGGCCCCTGGCGTCCTGCCGGAGGCTGTTCCCCGCGGGGCCGGAGCCGGGGCGAAAGCCCGTCAGGCGGCGCGGGTGCCCTGGGGATTCTTGTTGCCAAAGGGGTGGCAAATGGGATCCACCAAGAGCAGGCCACGTGGGACTGCCTGGGCCCTTACTGCCGAGTGCCCTGCCACGTGCAGCCCCAGCCCCGTCATGGAGGAGTACCCTGGGGCGGGGGGGGGGGGGGGGGGGGGTCCTGGGTGGCCTTGTCGCACCTGCCTGACAAGGAGCCGCCTGCGTCAGGGTCTCCGTGCTCACCTGCCCGGGAAAGGGCTCCTGGGTGCTTGGTGCTCAGTGAGGACTTGACATCTGCTTCAGGGCCAGGGCACTTGAGGCCTGGCAGGTGGCTCAGGCCAAGTCTGCCTCCTCATTTAGAGTGTCCTTGAAGCCTGGAGGCACAGCTCTTCCTTGAGTAGACAGCGGGAAAGAGGTGGGGCCCTTCAGGTGTCTCTGCCTTTAGACAGGGCGGGGTCTGAGTCCAGATCTGAGTTCAAAGGGCAAGCTTTTACGTTTTATCTAGGCTGGGGCCCAGGGGTGCTGGAGGAAGAAGACTGTAGGAGTGCGTTGGCCAGGATCCAGCCTGTCGGGGTGACCTGGGGCAGGTCCTGGTGGCCAGCAGCATTGTAGGGCGGAAATGAGTTTTGGGGTCATGTTCTGTAGGAGGGGAAGAGATGGTGTGAACAGGGATTGATCTGGTTCGTTTGTGGGGGCAAGGGTGGGGGCCAGCTGTCGAGAGGAGCAGCCGCTGTCTTATTCTCTGGAAGGTTCCAAGCAGCGGGCACACGTGCATGCCATCCTTGGGCTGTCAGAGTCCCTCTAAAAGGAGTGATTCCAGAGGAGAGAGCTGCCGTCCCCAGGCAATAGAGGTGCGGCGGTCACTGACTTGCCGAGCTGTGGGTCCATCCTGTGCTGAGGCCATGGCCAGCAGTCCCCTTTCACGGAGGGGAAGCCCTCACGGCCAGAGGAGCCAGGCCACTTTGTGGCAGAGGCGGCCTCTCTCCCGCATTAGTGCTCTCGTCCACGGGGCGGCTGGGAGCCTCCCTTGCCCTCTGACCTGCCCCCGCCCCGACCCCCCAGGTACACGGTTCTCTTCTCGCACGGCAACGCGGTGGACCTGGGCCAGATGAGCAGCTTCTACATCGGCCTGGGCTCGCGCATCAACTGCAACATCTTCTCCTACGACTACTCGGGCTACGGCGTGAGCTCGGGCAAGCCCTCCGAGAAGAACCTGTACGCCGACATCGACGCCGCCTGGCAGGCGCTGCGCACCCGGTGAGCTGTGTGTTGGGAGTAGCGGGTGAGCACCCAGGGCCTCAGGCCGGCCTCCCTGGGGAGGCCCAGGTGGGTGGTCCTCAGGAGAGGGCCATCGGCGGCCACACTGGGCGGCAGGGTGAGGTCTGACGTGTGTCCCCTTGGTGTGGCGACAGGCACGCTGGTGTGCGGGGAGGTGGGGCGGGCAGTCTTCAGATCTGCCCTCCCCTCCCGGGAACCCCTTGTCCGGCAGGGGTATAGATGGGCTGTACCTAGGGGAGTGGGGGCTCTGCCTGCAGGGGCGGATAGAGGACCTGGGCCCAGGAGGTGGGCTGTGTGGGCTCTGAGAAAATACTCAGAGTCCTGGGGCCAGGGAGCATTTGGGGTGCAGGGAGGAGTAGGGCTGCTCTGTCATGGTTCTCAGGGCTGACCCATGAGGCATGCATGGCCATTGACGGTGGCCTCCTCCTCGGGGCAGGGCTCCTCTGGGCCTAGAGGGTTCTGAAGAGTTCCAGAAGGTTCTGTCAGGCAGTTTGGTGTCCAGCACAGCATCCGGGGGCCGGTGGGAGGCTAACAAGCAGAGGCACATACCTCTGTGCTTGACTCAGGGCCACCAGGGCCTTGGCCAAGCCCCCTTCCCTGGACCCCCCCCCCCCCCAATCCTGTTTATTTAGATCCCAGACAGCCCCCTTCCTCTCTCACTGAAGCTCATTTGCTTGGTCTCTGAGCCCAGAGATTCCTCTGGAAGGAGGCCACCCTGACTCTGGCCTTCCCAGACACGGGGCCCTATCCATTGCCTTCTTGGGGCTGCCCCATCTCAGCCCTGCCTGCCCGACCTGCCACTCCCCTCCCTCCCTCCCCCCCCCCCCATTCCTGCAGGGACCAAAGTCAGCTTGGCCTGGGGAGGTGGGGACCCTGGTTGCCCAAGTGATGCACCAGGCAGTTCCTGCTGCAGGCCCCAGGAGTGGGGTCCCCTGGCACAGCCCTGGCACTGGGGACCAAGCGTGGGCAGCGTGGTGCAGGTACGTGCTGTCCTCGGCTTCCTCAGTCCCTTGTGCTGCTCCTGCTGGCGGTGCTGGTCCTCAGTC
>NC_064816.1:952909-955988 GCF_023721935.1 Panthera uncia | reverse complement strand
TCCTCAGTCCCTTGTGCTGCTCCTGCTGGCGGTGCTGGTCCTCAGTCCCTTGTGCTGCTCCTGCTGGTGGTGTTGGTCCTCAGTCCCTTGTGCTCCTCCTGCTGGCTGCTGGTGGCTGGCAGAACCACACTGCACTGTGGTGTGAGGGATCTGAGCTCTGTCCATCCAACCCATCTGTCCTGCGGCCAGCACTGTCCTCCAGAGACCTGATCCCGCAGAGAGAGAATCAGTAGGAGGGCAGGAGGCTTGGGCCCCACTGGTGACCAGGGGCTGGGGAGGCCTGGGGAAGATTTGCTTCTCCGTCTGCCTCTCGTGTGTCCGAGTGTTAGGGCTGGATCGGCTGGCGGCTGGTGCTCGGTGCAGTGGTAGCTTCCGTGTCCGGGGAGCAGGCTGAGGAGGAGTGGCGGGGTGGTAGGCAGAAGGCCACGTGGCGTTCCCGAAGCTCAGGGCCAGGCGATTGTTAACCTGGAAGGCCGCCGGGACGGAGACAGGTGTGGATGGCCCCTGGGTGGACAGGGAGGTGGACTCTTGCTGCCTGGGTGGGCTGCACAGGTGAGATGTAGCAGAGGGGTGTTCCCTTGGTGTGTCGGGGTCCAGGTCTGTGGAGGGCTCGTACCTGGGGAGGGTGGCTAGTGGGTCCCCAGGCAGATGGGAACGGGCGTTCGGAGGCTGTGGAGTTGGCTTGGGGCTGGATCAGCTGTGCTGGGGGTGGAGGGTGAGACTCTCGGGGGTGGCGGCAGGGTGGGGGAAGAGGCTGGGGCCTGGACGCGGGAGCTGGTGCTGAGGAGGCTCGGGACCCGGCCACGCTGTAGGGAAGGTGCCCCGGGAAGGAGGTGGTGCCCAGCAGCCTGCAGGAGACACCCTTCTTGCTCTGCCTGTGTTGTGACGAGGTGGACGTGCCGACACCAAGGGGCTGCAAACGGGCCGATAAGTCAGGGGGCATGACTGCCATGATTTCCCGTGGCTAAGGGATGGGCGAGGAACGCCCGGAGGGACCTGTTCCCTATGTGCTACTGGGAACTGGGTGTGTCCCTGGGCAAGTGTGTTTGTGGCGGGGTAGGTGTTGGGGGGTGGAGAGCAGGAGAGGCCTCAGGGCCTGCCCTGCCCCCAGGAGCCCAGGCGTGGCCTTGGGGCCCTCACCAAGGGCACTCGGCATGTGTGATCCAAATTGGTACTGTTGGTGAGGCAGGGTTAGGGCCACCTGTCTGCACACCTACCCAGGCCCTACTTTCCTACTGAGCAGACTTGTTCATTAATGGGGACAGGGGTGGGGGGTAGGGGGCTTGTCACTGGGCCCAACCCTACTGCTTGGAGGCTGTGCGGGAAGGTTGGAGGGGGGACTGCCCCAGGAGGGCACGCGGTGGGCGGGGGGGGGGGGGGGGGGGGCCGGTGCGCGCGCGCGCATGCAGCTCACTCGCCCAGGCTGCTGCTGGCCGCGGCTGACCCTGCCCCACTGCCAGGTACGGCATCAGCCCGGACAGCATCGTCCTGTATGGGCAGAGCATCGGCACGGTGCCCACCGTGGACCTGGCCTCTCGCTACGAGTGCGCTGCAGTGGTGCTGCACTCGCCGCTCACCTCAGGCATGCGCGTTGCCTTCCCTGACACCAAGAAGACCTACTGCTTCGATGCGTTCCCCAAGTGAGAGAAGGGAGGGTGGGGGGGCGGGGCGGGCGGCCGGGGGTGGGGCTTCGGCGGGGCGGGCGCTGCTCCCAGACTTGACGCGCCCTGCCCTACAGCATCGAGAAGGTGTCCAAGATCACGTCACCGGTGCTCATCATCCACGGCACGGAGGACGAAGTAATCGACTTCTCCCACGGGCTGGCGCTCTATGAGCGCTGCCCCAAGGCCGTGGAGCCTCTGTGGGTGGAGGGCGCCGGGCACAACGACATCGAGCTCTACAGCCAGTACTTGGAGCGCCTGCGCCGCTTCATCTCCCAGGAGCTGCCCAGCCAGCGCGCCTAGCCTAGCCGGGAGCCGCCTAGCCTAGCCGGGAGCCGCACCGGGACTTCAGCAATAAGGCGGCGCCTGGACCTTGCCCCCGCCCTGGCCCGGGGGCTGCATGTGAACCCTCGGGCACCCCGGTCCTCCGAGGCAGCTGGAGGGTTAGGGGGCCGGGACCTGCCCCAGCCCAGGGGCCATGGACGATGTACAGGCGCAGAGCTACGCTCTCCTTTCCTTTTGGAAGCAAAAAGAAGGAAAAACGTGAACACGAATTAAAGATTTAAAATTTTAGGATTCCTCTCCCTTTCGTGGTTCGTGCGCGCTCTCCCAGGGCCCAGCGAGTTGGAAGAGGGAGCTGGGCTTCGCCCCTAAACTTCCAGGAATTTTCGGCACAAATGCAGAGGTCAAGCCACTGCCACTGTGGAAGAGGGGTTGGGCTTTGAGGCCCAGCCGAGGCACCCCTTGAGGCTCCTGGTTGCTTGGGTGGTGATGGAGGGGTAAGGCAGCATTTGAACCCGGGACCCGTGCCTGCCTTCTCCTGTGCGCCTCCTGGGAGGGTGGCGGGCTCCCAGCATACCAGGGGTGGCAACAGTGGTTTGAGGTCAGCCTGTTCTGGGGCCCCGGTAAGGTCACCCGTTCCCATGTAGTAGAAGAGGATGTTGAGGTCTGGGAGATACAGTGCAACCTCAGGGCTGCCCTAATTGTCCCGCCCATTCTAGGTGTCCCCTATAACCCCCCCCCCCTCGTTCCCCGTTCCCGGACCCCCACAGAGAGCCCCAGTAGGGGCTCTCCAGGAAACGGGGCTAGGGCTGGGGCCATCCGAGCTATGTCCTCCTGGGGTGTCATTGAATGCAGGGCTAAGCCAGGGTCTCCCTGGACCTCAGCTAGAGGCCCACTCACCACCAGCTCCTGGAGTGCCCTCTGCGCCACCCTAGAGCGGGAAGGCCCTCGGAGACGAGTGGCCTGTCATTCCTGGCAGCTCAGCGTGTGTTGCGGCACCAGGCGGTGGCGAGGCCAGGACCCAGAGCTGCTTCCACATTGCCCTAGTCCGGGGCTTCGTGGGTTTCGCGGCCCCTTTAAGGGCGGGGGGAGGTGCTTCGGTCCAGGGGCGGGGCGACGCCGAGAGGGGTGTGGCC
>NC_064816.1:936938-942909 GCF_023721935.1 Panthera uncia | reverse complement strand
GTGGGTGGGGCGCGCGCAGGGGGCGTGGCGGCCACGCGGTCGGGCGGCGCGCGGTTGGCGGGCGCGACGGTGGTGGCTGCAGGCGCTCTCGGGGCGCGCGGCGCGATGGGGTCCGTGGGCGGGATCGGGGCTCCCGGACCGTCCCCTCCCCCCTCGGCTCCGTTTCTCCTTAATTTCCTGTGGCGTTTGGGTCTGGGGAGTGGATATTGTGGTTGGAGCACGTAGCTCTGAGATGGTTGTGTTTTCCTTTCCTTGTCTCAGTTTCCCTATCTGGAGAGGGAGGAGGAGTCGCGCCGCCGCCTCCGGGGTGGCATCGAGGATTCACCCCCGAGGGCAGCAGAGCGCCTGGCGCGGGAGCCGGGGTGGGGGGGTGCCCGCGCGTTTTTTTTTGTTTTTTGTTTTTTCCTTATGAGTTTTAATATGACGGAGGGCGGGGCTGAGAGTGAGGGTTGGGGCCAGAGTCGGGGTGGGGTGGGGAGAGGGATTTGAAAGGGGACCCTTGAGGGAGTCAGGTCCTCATCGCGTTTGGAGGCAGGCTTTGGGGGAGGGTTCAGCGACATTTGTCACCTCTTACAGCCGAGCGGGGGCGGGGGGTGCGGCGAGGGGACGCCTGGAGGAGTCTGAGGCAGGGCCGCCGTCATCACCCTGTCACCCCCTCCCTTGTCCCCCTCTGGGTCCACCACCCTCGACGCTGAGAATGGTCTCCAGCTGGGAGTTTGGGGTGTCGGGGGGAAGGTGGGTCTTGGTGGCTGGCCCGGGCTTGAGTGTGGAAGGCGGTCCTGCCCTGGCGGTGGGCATCTGGCCACCGGCTGTGAGGATGTACTTCGATTCCAGCCCTGCCCCTCTCCAGCACGAGACCTATTCCGGAGCTCAGTTTTTTCATCTGTGTAAAGGGCTCACGAAAGTCTGCCTTCTGAACGTCACTGTTTCTCGTGTCGCAACACTGGCTCTGTGGACACACTCTCATTGTGGAGAGAGGGCAAGAAAGCAGGGCTGGCCATAGTGGTGTGGTGGGGACGTGGTGGGGCAGCCTCAGGCCATTTGCAAGGCCTCGGATGCCAGGCGCCCTCCTCCCTGCTCCACCCCCCTCCCCGCCTCATGTCTTGTTCAGTCCCCATCCTGCCCACAGGGACATACAGGCTCTGCTTGCTAGTGGGCGTAAGGCAGGGCAGGGCAGCTGGGGCAGACTTGAGGGGGGAGGGTCTGTATTTCCTGCAGGATCCTCTGTCCTTTTCTGAGCAGTCCCTGGGTGTTACCTACACTTTGAGGCACTGGGGTGTGTGTGAGGGACACCTGGGGGGCCGTGAACACAGAGAGGCATCTTTATTTGGATCTGAGGGCAGATTCCTCTCTGGGTGGGGGGCTGGGGTCAGAGCAGAGCCCTGGCTCATGCTAGGTGAGTTTGCCCGTCTGAACAATGGGGGTGCTGGAGCGGGAGACCAGCCAGAGAGGGACCTCGTTTCTCCCACTGTATTCCTCCGCCTGTCCTAGGTAATTGTTGCCTGGCGAGGCTCTGATGCACTGATTTGCTTTTCCCTTCTGGGTCGGTTGAAGGGGGTGGCCAGGCCACCTCCTACAGCGGCTCCCAAGAGACCCTCCTCTAGGGTGTCCTGGAGTGCTTCAGGGCCTCCATAGGCCCCCAGGCAGTGGCGGCCGGCTCCCTAAGCCCTGGGAGAAGAGGGACTCCTTACTGGGCCCAGGACGCCAATGTTGTCATCCATGTTTTAAACGAGAAAATTGGGCTCATCCGGGGAGTGTCCCAGGGGAGGGTGGCCTCCCTGGATGGATCCCTAGTGCCGGTAGGAACTGTAACTCCGGGTATCCTCTCCCAAAGCCCTCTTTCATAATTATGGTGTGGGGACCCAGAGAACGCAGCTCCTGGGCCAACCCTGCTATTCCTGAGATTGGAAATCCTGGACTTAGGCACCCCTGGTGTTCTGTTTCTCGAGGGTTCCACACACTTGTCTGCATAAGACTGTGGGTTCAGTTGGGGGGGGGGGGGGGTCGCTGCCCTCATACCTGGCTTGGGGGTGGGGAAGCCATGCTTGTCCCTGGTGCCCCAAGGCTAGCTTGGTGTTGCCCATTCACAGGGGCTGGCCTGGGGACAGATGTGAGGAGGAACAATAATTAGAGGTCAGCTGTCTGCCGATTGTCCCCAGAGGCCCGTCTCCCCCTGCTCTGCCTGAGGTTCACTCCTCCTCTCGGTAAAGAGAATGAAGTCCAATCCCAGCCTAGCTCCATTTTACAGGTGAACAGACTGGGATCAGGTGCCTGGCCGGGGTCAAGTGTGGTACCCCCACCGTCCCTGCTCCGCTTGGCTTGGGGGTGGTGAGGCTGGGAGGGCAGTGGAGTCTTTCAGAGGGCCACCCAGCTGCAGGGGCAGGGCTGTCCTGTGCTCCCCCGGGGCCTGGCCTGCAGCCCCAGCACAGAGCTCTCCTGTGTGGGGTGGGCAGGCACTTCGGAAGCTTCAGGAGAAGTTGACGCTGTCGCTATGGATACGGAGATGAGAGGAGATGGGGCGGGGGTGGGAGGAGAGGCTGGCTGGCTGCTCCCTGCTCTCCCAACCTCCAGATCCGGACTGCTCCCCTGCCCCAGAGCCCCCAGCTCTGAGCACGCGGTGAGCCCTGCGCCTTCTGGGGTCTCAGGCTCCTTCCTGGCAAGAGGGAGCTCAGATCGGGAAGTGGAGCTTCTAGGGCCAAGGTCTGATCCCCGGGGCACAGCTGATGCCATTCTCTGTGGGGCGTCCCGGGCACCTTGGGGAGTTCTGCAACATCCCTGGCCTTGCTCACTCCATCCCAGGAATCCCAGGAACGTACCCGGTTGCGACCAGTGACAGGTGTCCCCTGGGGGAGTTGCAAGGTCACCCCCCAGGAGAGACCCCCTGTTTTACTCTAAAACCCACTCTCCTTAAGTTTGAGGAAGATCAGGTAAGGGTCCAGTGTGCAAGGTACTGCGGGGAGAGCCCAGTCCCTGTGCCCTTAGATTCTGGAACCTTGGGAGGGGGTGACAGTGGCAGTGACGGAGGAAGAGGCTTCTCAGCTGATGGCATGGGGTCCTGTGGGGCAGGAAGGGGTGTGTCCCCAGAGAGGGGACCACACCCTGGCCTCAGGGGATGGGGGCAAGGGCCCTGGGGCATGAGTTTTGAGGATGAGGTGGAGAAGTGAGGTGGGGAGGGTCAGAGCAGGTGAAGGGTTCCATTTAATCCCAAGGGCAGGGTGGAGGGTGGGCAGGAAGGCAGGCCCGGCTTTGCAGAGGAAAATCCGTTTATGGAGCAGGGATTAGGGTCCCGGGAGAGGGGTTGAGGAGGGCTGTGGTAGGGGAGGGAGAGGGGTGGGCCAACCCACAAACCGGGGCCAAGTAAGAAGCCCCAGGACCCAGAGAGTAGGAGGTGGCTAGGGTGAACCCTAGTTTTTCTGACTGAGCAGCCCAAAGGGGGGCAGGGCAGCAGAGGTGGTGTTCTTTGCTGAAGAGCCCCCCCCCAGGGGAGAAGCAGATGGGGAAACTGAGGCCAGGAGGGGAAGCAGGCATCGCCCTCCCAGGGCTGAGCCGACATAGACCCCACCCTCTCCCCCTGGCAGAGCTGTGAGCTCCCTTAAGGACAGGTGGGGTTCAGGAGACTGGTGGCTTATAGGGGGCAGGGTAGGACACTGCCAGGCCGGAGGGGGTGGGGGTGGCCTGTGAGCTCCCTCCTGTAGCAGGCAGGGTGCAGAGAGCAGCTGGAGCTGACTTTAGGTGCCTGTGCTGTAACTGGGGAGTGCGGGAGGGCCCCCAACATTGTGGGGGGCGATAACCACCCCCGCCCAGGCTCCCTGATAAACGTGGCCCAGATGGCCTGGGAGCGGGCAAGTGATACCAGTTCCAGGAGCCGGCCGCCAGGGGAGTGAGGGCTGGAGGGCCGGCCCTCACTGTCACCCTTGCCCAGCACTGTTCTCCCCATCACACATGCTGGGGGGGGGGGGGTGGCTGGGGGCGGTGTGACCCTCTCATCCCCAGGCACCAAGAGCCCCCATGCCAAGGATGCCCGTCCGGGTGCCAAGCGGGTGATGGCAGTGTGGGTCTTCAAGGAGGAAGGGGGGATGAGGGGCTGCACGTGGTTGGCCCTTTAAACAAATGGTAGTGGGAGCCCCTACCTGGGGGGGGGTGGGGGCAGGGCGGGGAGGAGGGGTGAACCGCATGATGAACCAACAGTTAAGCCAGCAGCCCAAGCTTGGCTGGGAGCTCTCCCAGCCGCAGACTCTCTCCACAGATGCGTTAGGTGCCCATGGCATGCCAGGCCTGTGCCCTCGGCTTTGCAGTCAGGTGAGGGGGCAGATATCACACCTAGGAGATGCTAAGCACAAGGTTATTGAAGCTAAGAAAGGGGACAGTGAAGTGCACCAGCGGGGTAAAAGGTAAACACTTTGGCTTTGATCCTGGATCAGGGAGTAGCTCTGGGAGTTCGGAGGGCAGAGCACAGACTGGGCGGCTCAGCCCCAAGCCTATGGGCTATTGCACCAGTCCAGGCAGGAGCTGGAGTCTAGAGCCAGGGTGGGGTCTGGAGATACTGTGAAGGCGTTACTGATGGGATTTGCTGCCCGGTACCACGCAGGCCAAGGTGAGGGATAGAGAGATGGCTGGGGGATGCCTGCCTTAGTTTTCGTGGCAACAACACAGTGCTTGAAAGGGGAACCCTATGGGAGGAGCTGGGATGTGGGGTGGGGTAGGTGGTAAGCCTTGGCTTTTCGGGGGCAGGGCCCAGGGGGTGGTTAAAGTCACAGAACATGGGGCGTTTTGGTGGCTCAGTCAGTTGAGCGTCTGACTCTTGATCTCAGCTCAGGTCGTGATCTCACAGTTCCGGGGATGGAGCCCTGTGTCAGGTCCTGCGCTGACCGCACGGAACCTGCTTGGGATTCTCTCTCGCTTTCCCGCTGCTTCCCTGTCCCCCCTCGCTTCTGCACACTCCCTTTCTCAAATAAATTCAGGAAATAATAATAATAAAATCCCAGAACGGGGCACCTGGCCGGCTCAGTAGGTGGAGCATGAAACTCTTCGTCTAGGGGTGAGATTGAGCCCCACGTTGGGTGTAGAGATCACTTAAAAACTATGAAATAAAATCGCAGAGTAGACAAGCCTCCCGTGGGCTGGTCTTTGTAAAGCCATAATGGCTACTTGAAGGGGACCCCCTGCCCTGCTCTCCAGACCTCAGCATCTATTTTCCACCTTTCTGCTCTTATTTCCAGAACTGCTCTCTGGGCTCTTTCTGGACTACTCGGGGGCCGTCTTCAGGTAGTCTCAGCTGCTCCCCGCCTTCTGTAGCTCTGCGAGAGTGCTCCCTCACTTGTCCTCCCCCATGCAGTCTTCCTGGTAGGTGGGCGTTTGTTCCGGTCAGCTGGCAGACACCCGTCCCTACCCCTAGGGATGACCTCAGGAGGTCACGGTGAAGGTTAGTTGTCAGAGCCCTGGTCCTTGGCCCCTGGCCCTGCTGGGGGAGGTGGGGCACCCACCCCACGCAGGCCAAGCCGTCCTGGCTCAGGGACCACCTTTGCTCTGTCCTGTATCAGGTCTCAGGACCTCTTGGCCTCCATTTTTCTGAGCCTGTACGGCACTGTGGTGGCCCCAACTGTCCCGAGGTCACCCCAGCCCAAGTCAAAAGGTTATGTCCACCAGGGCCCCGCCCACCACATCTTCCTCTAGTCCCTGTTCCAGTCTGCTTTGGGGCAGCCGGTGGCCGTACCTAGGGTCCCCTCCGGCTCTGAGCTTCCTGGTTGCTCCCCACCAACCTCCTGGCTAGTGGGCTGTGGGAGGGTGACAGGGCCTGGTATCTTGCAGGCATTCGCTCGACGTTGTGGGGGCGGCGGGAAGCCTCCGCGCCCAGGTCTCCGCCACCCGCGTGTGCACGTGAGCGCCCCAGCAACTGGGTGTGGGGCGGGGCTGACGGGCGTCCAGCCGGCGGCAAGTTGACCCCGACCCCCCCCCCCCCCCCCCCCCCCCC